>NW_019174720.1:596043-605066 GCF_002260705.1 Seriola dumerili | reverse complement strand
GATTCAACAATCTAGCCTCGAAGCATAACAACTGTTCACAAGTGGCAAATGACTCCAACGACTGTCGTAGAGAACTAACGAAGTCAAAACCAACTTTCCACCAACAATAGTCATGCCAACGACTGTCATTGATCCCAAGTGACTCCTACGACTGTCGTTATAACACAATAGAGCAACTAACGAAGTCGAAACCAACTTCCCACCAACAACGGTCGTGCAAACGACTGTCGTTGACACTTGGAGCACAAACAGAAACCAATGACATCATCAGCCTTGTGAACGCCCACAAGAGGTTAAATACTTGGGTCTCCACACCAGAAAGTTAGACCAGTCCCAGCCTGGTCAGATGCGTACACGAACTGATGAAGCCTCTTGGATGAGAGGTGAAACGTCTTCCCAGACAAATAATCAAGTCCAGTTGTGTTTTGATTTAAAACTCCTTTAGGAGTGTTTTAGTTGTATATGTGTGAGCTTATCAGTATAGTATGTGAATGAGTATGGTTTCATATGTGTATATGCATGGTAATTCTAGATTCTAAATAATGTCCCTGATGGCACTTCATAACTTACCAGTTTTCAAATTTTGTTAAAAATGTCGGTATACAGAGACTATCATGCACCATCATAAAGAACCATATCAAGTGGCCACACAAACACACACACACACACACGTTACACTCCCCGGTCCAATGACATTGATCTGCCTTAACCAGTCACTGCCGTATCAGCAGGTGAGTGTGAACGCTGATAACGCTGTCTGATAACTTATTGTTGCAAGAAAATTTATGATATTACACATATAGAGTGTATGAGTGTATACAATCACATAATCTGAGGCCATTCAGTTAAATAGATATGTATTAGGCAGCACGCAAAAGTTAAACTTATCAACTTTGCAGCCCAGACCGTTGACTCTCTGAATACCAGCAGCTGAGGACAGCCAGTCTCTTTCTGACTACAGTAAGTTATTGCTGTGCCTGCAGATCCAGTAGCTCTGGACTCCCTGATTTCCCTCTAACTAGTCTACATTCTAGTGAGACTGAGGCTGAGGTTGAAAAGTCAAAAATAATCTCCTTCTCTAACCACTTCTCCTTGACCTCGATGGTAAACTTTATGAGATCCAGGAAAGATATCACGGAGAATTCATAAGGACTTAGGAAAACACAATAATCAAACTGCACTTACACTAGGATTTATTTTTTCAAACTAAGTTTATTAAAACACATGGACGATAAATCCTCCTTTCCTAACTACAAAAACAAAGCAAACAGGATTGTGTAGAAAATGTTGAAATAAGATAATATCAAAGGAATATACAAGAAGAGAAAGTTGAGCCATTGAAATAATAATTTAATAAAAAATAACGAACTGAGCAAAAGATCAGAGTAAATTATATTCACACAATATATATAGTTTCCTGCCATAGGCACCTTTTACAATTCTATACATTTGTTAAGTAGAGAAAATTCATTGTTAGTGCTTTACCCAGTGGGAAGGAAGGAGGGCTTCAGACGATCAAACAAGGATTTCCATCAGTTCTGAATCGTGTCACAAACAAACAGCTGCTCTGTTATTTCAACATTTAGGTGAAACTATAACGGTGCGTCACTTTAAATGCTGCTGCAGCAAGGAACTGTGGGAAGGCATTTTCTCCTTTCCTCTTGTGAAGGAAGCTCCAGTGTTTCCTATGCTAAAGGAGATAAGATAGGAAGCACTGAAGCTCCTTTCCTCATCATTTAGAGAAGTGGAGCAGCTGTGATCACGGCTGCTGCTCAGATACTTCAGCTCACTTCACTCAGTTTCAACCTTCCTAAGCAAAAAAGATTTTTCGATTTTTCTGCCTCTATGTTGAAAAACTGACTCTTAATCCACCCAAAAGACCTTGTTACAAGGAGGAAGAAACAAGGAGAGTATAAAACTGTTCCACAAGTGATACTGAAAGACCAAAGACACCTGTCACTACAGGCCTGATAAACTAATCAGACAGGTTCCCTCCCATGTTCAGGGTTTTACTAGTTTACTCTAATCTTCTACTATTCTTCATAAAATATGTTCATAATTATATTATTATTATTATTATTATTATTATTATTATTATTATTATTATTATTATTATTATTATTATTATTATTATTATTATTATGAATTATATAATTGTTTGTCAGTGTCTTCTGGTGTGTGTAATTTGACTGAAACCATAACGCTCTGTCCAACTGCTGTCCAAATGTTCAGATGAGAGATGCACATATCAACTGTGAGTGATGGTATTCACTTATAGATACACTCTGCTGTGACATATTCATTCTATCTGGGCTTGTTGTGTGGATCCATCACTGTGTGTTGATATTCAGGTCACTGATCAGCACAAACACTTTTCATTTCCTGTTGGTTGAACTTAGTGAAACTGCTCTGTAGTGTTTTCACTTCTTGTTATTGTCACACTATGTGTGATGTTTGTGTATTGTCATAGCAACCAACAGCATGGGGCTTTGTTGTTTCCATGGTCACTATTGATTTGATTTAATTGTAGTGCCCACACTGTCCTGGTTTTACTGCTGATTTTTAGACATTATTTGATGTTGTCAGTAACATCACCTGAAGCTCAGGTTTCCTGTGGCTCATATATACAGATGTTCTGCATCTTTGGTAGAGCTGCTTTCTGGGACTGTCAGAATCCTTCAGGACGTATTCTGATGGATCATCAGTGTGGACTTCTTTGGATTTAAATTGAGATATTCAGTTGTCTGCTGTGGCTCAGGACGTACAGCAATCTGTCCACTAATCGGAAGGTTAGTGATTCAGTTCCCAGCTCCTTCAGTCCCTCATGTTGAAGCGTCCTTGGGCAAGCTAATGAATCTGATTTGCCCCTCATGTATCACTGGTGTGTGAGTGTATGCATAGAAGTTGCACTGTATACAGTAGATATGTGAGAGAATGGGTGAATGTGGATTGTAGTGTTAAGTGCTTTGAGTGGTCAATTAGATTAGAAAAGCTCTATATTTGTGCAGTCCATTTAGTTTTGGCCTCTGTAAGCTGCATCATGTTGACTTGAAAACTGTAAAATATACTATAAAAAATAAATGGAGATTGGAAGACTTCCACTATAGCTGGCAGGTTCAGTATTGTTAAGTGGTACTTGGTTTCAGATGTAAAATGGAAATTTAATTCAAGGAGAGCCTCATCAACACTGGCTGCCTATAAAACACTAAGTTGTATCAACAGTCAGTCAATTCAGACTATGACTAATGTGTACTATAACATTTTTCTTTTTTGTCCACCATCCAAAAACAGGCATACAGAAAAAAACCCCACATTAAAATATCAGGGGTCACTGAGAGGTCATGTGAACAAAAACTCAATCTAATATAAAGCAACCAGTGGAGTTCTATCGAGAACACATTTCTGTCATATGTAGACAGGTATTCTCTGACAGAGGTCATGGTGGTCTTACCTTGCTGAGGTGAAACTCCAGTCGTCTTATATACCGCTCAGTCACCTTCACCTGCTGTTACAGTAAAGCACAGGGTACATTTAATCCTACTATTCAACATAGACTGAACTAAGCTCACAGTATACCAACTTAAGTCCAGTTTAAATTTCAGGGACCAGTTGCACAAACACCTTAAGTTAAGATTTTCCTTAAAGTCGGAGTTATGTTCACTTAAGTATTTAAGCATTTCTCTTTAGCTTAGTGTCATACTTGAGGAATTACTTAAAGTCAGTTAAACCATTACAAAAAAAGATCTTAGTGACCAAATTAAGGAAAAAAAACAAACTAAAGCTTCCTCTGACTCTGTCTTACTTGCAACATGAGCTGAGTTTATGGTGATAAATGAAGAAAATGAACACATCCTAGGAAGAGTGTGCTGCACCTGGGAGACACCCTTAAACCGTATCACAAGCTAGTGCCAGCCAAAAAAAAAAGGTCTCTATTGGAACAGTGGAATTTTATCTTCACCTCAGTAAAATCTCCTTCACTGCTGCAAATACCTCAACTTTTTTTCCTTAATTAAGGAAACTCTTAAAGACATTCTGTGTAACACCCTTAAGTAACTCCTCCTCCTCCATACTTGAGTGGAAATCTTAAGGTTTTTGTGCAACTGGCCCCAGGACAGTACTCCTAAAAACACTGAGGTGGGTCAAATGACCTCCAATGTAACAACACAACACAACACAACACACAAATAGTTCCTTCTAATTTCTGTTTTGTGGGTCTCAGTTAAGCTGCCAAGACTTCCTACAAATGTTTCAAGCCTACCAAGAAAGGATCAGACCTCTGAGCTGTTGGAGGGCTTTTTTTGTGAAACATCTGTGCAGGAAGTGTTGAGCTTCATTGAGGCTAGCTTAACAGAGCTAAACAAACAGTGAGTAGAAGTGACTGGAAATAATTAGTGTTAGAGTGTTGACAAAACTGTGTTGATCTACAGAGGAAATTTAACATCAGGACACAAGTAAACATGGAGGAAGTGTTGAGTTTACATTAACAGCAGTTTGAAACAGGACGCTTCTTACTAGAATACGAGTTCATACTTAAACAGGCAGGGTTAGAAATACAGGCCTGTCTAATGTAAAAATCTGTCTCTAATATAACTTTTTAAGAACTGTCAGTAACTCACCTTGTCTAGTTCATACAGGAAACCCTGAAGAGGAAGAAAGCATCAGTCATTAGTGTTCATCACATTTTAATCAAGGGACAGCACAATGTGTTGTACACTCTTTATGTTCAGTGTCATTTTGCTTTTCATTTTTCAAACAGTTATCAAGATGGAGATAGTGTGACGAAGCAGGACACAGTACAACCCAGCCGACCTCTGACACACTGACACCCAGGAAAAATCACAAAGTCAAGAACTGAGAGTGTCAATGCTTATGTCCACATTAGACATAAGAATTGTAACTGGGTTTGGGTTTAAAGCTCCACACAGTCTAAAGGTCTCTCTCCATGTGTTGTTTGATTATAAAGCAGCTCTAGGTTCTATATTAATACTGTGAAAGTATCAAAGCGCTCAGTCCAGAAACTTAGCCTTAAAACCAGCTGTCAGAACTTTGTGATGTCACAAGAAAGCAGACACCACACTCAGCCCAGCCTCAAGTCCCGCCCACCTGGACCCACAATCCAACCTTGTAGGATTTGGTTCCTGTTTACCTGAAATCTGCTATATTTTTATTGGATCACTCAGAAAACAGTCAGCCAATCAGAAGAGAGGTTCAGAGCCTTCTCTTTTCTGATTGGCTCACTGACCTGTTGTTAAGAGAGCTCCAGAGAGAAGCCTGAGAGAGGAGATGTGAAACTACATTGAGATGGTTTTTGGTTCTTAAACCACAAATAAGTCTTCTTATGGATCAACACTTCAAATAAAACACAGAAGAAGAGGGAGAGAGAGAATATGGAGCTTTAAAAGGCAAAGCCAAACATGTCAGGACATACCAGTCTGGAGTTCCTCTTTGATTCTTTCATCTGTCTGCTGAGGCTGTCCAAGTCCATTTGATGAACCTGCAGGTAAGACCTGAGAGCGTACACACACACACACACACACACACACACACACACACACACACACACACACAAGCACACACACACACACACACACACAGTAGAGTCTGACCATGTAGATATTTTTGATTTGGTGAGCTGAAGATGATTTGAACTTTGAGCCTAGTTCACTGTGTATTTCTACCGTTGACAGTTGATCTTAAAATAGTAGTTGTGAGATCTGTGTTAATTAATCTTACCTTTAGAGGTATTGGTTGTTCATACCTTCAGACAAGGGCTAGGCTAGCTGTTAGTTGTTGCTAAGTCAAGATAACCGACTGTTGGCTGTTGCTTCATAATTAACAGACAGATGGAAGACTGATATCGTTCAATTTTCAAATTTAATTGTTTCTTTGAGAATCTGAACAACTAATTAACAAATAATTGTGTGTGAAAACAATTTTACCTGCAGTAGACAGGAGAAATGTATTACTAGATCAGGTATACTGCAATAGTAATACAGAATGGGAGCACAGAACATGAGAGACATGCAGAAATATCATTTGTGCAGCATCAAGCCCTCGAAAATTAAAGCTGAGAATCGACGTGTGTGTGTGTGAGTGTCTGTATGTGTGTGTTGTGAGTGTACTCACTGAAGGCCTTTTTTCAGTGCCTCATAGACCTGATCCAGTCGCTCTGGTTGAGGAACTTTAGGTGGCGGGTTGGACTTGGTGGACATAGTAAACATCCTGCTGGCTCTGCTGGGCTTCCTGCTGAGACCTGGAGTGCTGAACACTGAGAGGTTCCTGCAACAGCAGGTTAACATCATCTTCAGACATCCTCACCTAACATCATCAGATCAGCCTGATCCAGTCACGTCAGACTGACACACTAACCCTGACCCAGTCTGTCTCTCCCTCTCCTCCAAAACATTTCAGGCCCAAGCACCAACCTGTGAGAGGACCCCTTTGAAACTGCTTTGTTTATTAGGGTTTTCATTGAACAGCGTTTCCCTGGTGATACAATGAATTCTGATGAACTAGGAAGTTGTTGTAACTCAGTTATACTATCTCCAATCTGCTCCAAACTTTACATGTTTGATAAGAGTCCTGGTCTTAAAGACAACTACATGTCAGTATAGGTTGACCAGATCCACCTCAAACATCAGAAAAGCGTTAAGACCTTGATGAGGCTTTATTGTGAAGCTTTTCATTGAACAGTGTTGCCCTGTCAGCGAATTTGATGTTTCGCCATGAGATGACAACATATGGCAGCAGCAGTACAGAGTCAGTTGGTGGGTAAATCTGTCCATTCATCTATAAAACCACTTTTCTTGCCCAGGCTCTCTTGGACTGGAGTCTATTGTCTCACACACTGGACAGAGCAGTGTAAAATTAGCCACTATTACTAAAAGTGACAAATGTGTGATAGTGCAGTGTAGTTATGTAACAGAGACATCCATATAATAATAGCAGATATAAGAGAAGGGCTGGGGTAGTGCATGGGCCTGTACAAATGTATCTATATATATTCTACTTATTTTGTCTCTTTCATGGTAAAAGATTTACTACTGATAGATTTAGAAACACTGTAAATGATGCGACATATGATTACGTGACATGTTCAGCTGTAGCACAAATACAGGAAGCAGCCTCGCTCTGTCCTACAACTCTACACAGATCTCCACACACATTCACCTCAGTGACTGAATCCACTGATCACAACTCTCTAATTCAGATACTGAAACTGTAACTGTGTTATTAAATGTGAGAGAAGGTCCACACCTGTCAGTCAAAGGCCTCAGATCTCACAGTCAGTCAGGAACGTTAGTGAGGTCATAGTCATGAATGAAACAACACTGACACCAACACAATGCACAGGCCTGAGCGTCAGTGGTTTCACAGCCTTAGCTTGCTAGTTAACAAAGAAGAGCCGAATAATGACGACAGTGTACCACCATTTCCTTCAGCTGTTATCCTGTGAGCTGAACCCATGAGCCCATCCAGCCTGGAATCTCATAATCCCAACATAAACATATAATCAAAAAACTAATTATATATATAAGTTAACAATTCATCTATAAAAGTAGAGTCTTACATTTCCCTTGGAGATTTTAAATCTTTATTATTTGATGTATTTTATGACTGTTGTAAATGTTTTTGCTAATTCTTTGTTTCTTAGTTTCTTGTGTTGTGTAGCTCTGTTGTCTTTGTTGTTGATTTGTCTCTCGTGACTGCTTCTTGTTCTCAGGTCTCTCTTGGAAAATAGGTTTTAATCTTAATGAAACTGCCTGATTAAATAAAGTTTAATAAAAAATTAGAAAAATAAAAATGTAAAAATAAACTGTATTGTAGCAGCTGTATTGATTATCTGAAAGTTAAGCTACAATAATCCAGATCAGCCCTGGAAGTCCCATCGGTCCATTTCCACCCTGTATGAAGACACACAGTCAGACTGTCTGTCTTTTGAGCTCCACCTGACAGGATGTCTTGTCAAGTGTTTGTGTGTGTGTGTGTGTGTGTGTGTGTGTACCTGTAGGACTTGTCGTAGGTGTTGACTCCAGTGAAACTCTGGCTCCTAGTGATGGATCTGGAGGTGATGCGTCTGACTGGGCGAACGGACAGCGACATAGTGGAGAGTGTTCGGGACGGACTCCCTGTGCAGAGCAGAGGAACAGAACCATCAACAGCTGACACCACAGCATGATGGACTGATCGGCCATATTTGTCTGTCATCCATCTCAGGCACATCTGATTAAACAGCCACTCCATTCTCCCCTGGTCTTAACAGTCACTCTGTACCTTTTTTTGAGGACTCTTTGTCATTTGACATTTTGACACACAGGAAGTTAGAGTAGTATATAGCATTAATACATGAATGGGGATGGAATAATAGGAAACTGACTGAAATGGAAACAAACAGAAAAACAACTGACCCAAAAAGGACATTTTGGTGCAGAGACACCATCAGGAATAAATCAGTGACAGTGAAGACAGAAAAGTGCTGCATGTAATGTAGTTAGTAAGTTAAAACTAAAGAATGCTGAATTGTTATTGTTTAAACATATATTTATCATGACTAATGATATTTTGTACAGTCATTACAAACCCTGTGTCAGAGGAGGTGTGTCCGTCTCTGTGCTGCGGCTATCTAAGGTTGAACTTATCTTCACTGAAGAATAAATCTGATCCGACCTTGACTCTTCAAATGCAAAACAAAAACTGGATCATTATAAATGAAACCAGAAATGACCAGTAGAAAGCAGCAGCTGTGTTCGGACAGTCAGCATCTGACCTGACCAACTCATTTTCTGTTACAAACATTGTGTGTCATGTGAGTAACCTGACATCATGTTGCAATAAACACCACAGCACATTTCACTGCCAGAGATTCAGCTCTGTGCTGTTCATCTGTCTGTGTGTCCCTCAGTGTAACAGGGTTAAGTAGATGGAGCAAGAGTCAGTTAATCAGAGCAGTAACACACACAGAGGGAAATGACCCCCCCCCCCCCCCCCCATCTGTTTTTATATGTGTGCGAATGTTTGGTGTT
>NW_019174720.1:566195-596015 GCF_002260705.1 Seriola dumerili | reverse complement strand
ACAAAGAGGGAAAAGCCCCCCCCCCCCCCATCTGAGTTTCAATATGAGTGTACAGTATGTTGCTGTACTTCAGTGAGTCAGTGAGAAGACTTTAGGCTTTTCTGGACAAGCTACTTTTTAAACTGCAGGCACCATCTCAGGGTCCAGCATATTCTCTTACACCATAACCCACAGTTTGGGTAACAATGAGTAGAAACAGAATGATAAGGCCCCCATCCACAGGACATGAGGGCTCACTGAATGATGTGAATACTGCCCTGTGGATGTCACAGTCACCAGATGGTGACGTGTCAGACAGCACTCTCCACCAGCACCATCATCTAAACACCAAGTGAGTTAATATGTTTAGAACGACTGGAGTTCATCCTCCAGTAGAGTCAGAGACTTGCTGACTTACTGTTCGGGAGGAAGGTGGTGGAACAACACAGACATTTTATGTTGGTGTTTCCTTTGATTCCCATCTGTAGATGTGACTAATACACTGCAAGCTGTGTGTGTGGTGATAGTATCTGACAAACTGCCCTTTGCTTCTAACCCTTGATGTGAATCAGTTCTTTATACAGGACAAGTTTAAACTCAAACACGCAGGCAGCAACATTTTGCTTCAGTTTAAATCACTGTAGTACTTTGACTTAAACTGTCTCTGTGGGTTAATCCATTTTTCATTCTCTGGCCTTTCACCAACATCTGTGTCTATGGCCTGCAGCGGCGTTTTGTTATTGTTTTTTAAGTCAGCTAAAGCAGTGTTTTCCTACTGTGGCCTATCAGTGTCCTGTATCCTGTTTCTTCAAACAGCTGAAAAGCCTTTACAAGATGACTGCCAAACACCCCCCTCCCACATGACAGGAAATGTCACAATCCTACAGGAAGTCAGATGCAACTGCCTCTCCTGACAGGAAATTTAACAAAGGGAGATAGTCCTGAGGGCAGCACAGAAAAGGTCAGTTCTGCTGGAGCTGAACTGAATCACCAGGGATGGAAAGAGTGTTTAGCAATATTCATTATAGTAGAAGTAAACTGATTGTACAACTTTCACCTCAGAAACACTTTCATTTTACTTTTAACCTAAAGCAAAAGTGTTCAACATACTCAGAAACAAAACAGCAGCAGGAGCTAAAGTAATTAGTTCTTACTTCCAACCTTAAAAATCAATGTGTGTGTGTGTGTGTGTGTGTGTGTGTGTGTGTGTGTTGACTTAACCTAGTTTAAGTCCTCACACAGACAGAGGAGCTGAAGGGGAGTGAGAGATAAAGGAAGTAAACAGTTTTCAGGGAGAGACACAGAGCCGGCCAGAGGTGTCGAGTGGACAAACAGACCAAGTGGAAAAGTTGGGTCACACTGGGTCCATCCCACACAGGCACCTTCCTCTTTAATTTCCTGATAAATCATCATGGGTTGTTGTTGTCACAGCAGATCGCTGTCTCTATGAGAAAGTCTAGATCATAAGCGATAACCCTGAGGTCTCAGTCTGAGACTCCAGGGGCAAGATGCATAAATGATGCGTACGCACAAAAATATGCGTACACAATTTCCTGCACATAAATTGGTATAAACCCAGAATGTATCATCTCACACATTTATTTGACCATGTGAAGTCACAGTTTTCCAAAGAGATCCAAGTTACAGTAAAGTGAAAATACAAAACAAGCCGAGACACGTTCTTTACTTGCTCATGCACATGGATCGGATTCAAATTAATTCATGGAAACAATGAAAAACAACAAGGTGCTGTCTGTGGTTACATTAGTATCTATGGTGACGACAGCAGATAAACCTCCATCAAGTCAGCAACAAACTCAATGTGGTTTTGAATTTAAGAGTGCACTAACAAAGTGGGAATATCTAACTCTAACAGGGGACTGCTGCATTGTTCGTGAGCTGAGCTCCACAAACCTCTACAATTATCAATTAACATCTGCACACAGCTCTTTGATGATTAGCTTGTTGGTCTGTGGTCCCGACCCAATCACTTCCCTTTACACCTCCTTCAAAAATACATCAATGATCAGACAAGTGGCAAACTACAAAAGACCAAAAGAACAAAAATGCAAGTAGGAACAAAGACCCGTCACATTTCTTCCTTTACAGCAGCCTTCCTGTGTGCCTGCTGTAGATGAGTCCATCTGCTCCAAAGCCTCCGCTGCTCTAAATATCTGACTGTCACTACAATAAACTCAAAACAACTTCTCCTCACTTTGACCTCAGGATAAAAAAAAGCATTGCTCCCACTTAGTTTGGGTATGCAAGCAACGACTTGAGTGACGTGACTCTAGACGTCACAAGCAAAGATGGCGGACGAGAATCAATCTATACACACACAAAGAGAAAGCAGTACAGCATATCTCTAGCTGAAACCATCACAGTTATGACGCTCTACAGACAACGTGACATTTGGAAGCGTATACGCTCCCATGGGCTTAATTGTTATGGACAATTTGTGCATACACCCACAGAGCAGAGGTCTCAACTTAGAGTATGTTAAGAATGTCATGGCCTCACACTGTATATTTTTTTTTTTTAGTTATCTACAATTAGCCAATGTTTGAGCAACATGATAATTAATTTAAAAGAATTAAGAGCCTTCATTTAATGTTTACCAACCAGTCGAGGCGGATGGCCGCCCCCACCCTGAGTCCGGTTCTGCTCGAGGTTTCTGCCTCTTAAAAGGAAGTCTTTCCTTGCCACTGTCGCCTAGTGCTGCTCCTGGTGGGAATTGTTGGGTCTCTGTAAATAATATTATAAAGAGAAGGTCCAGACCTGCTCTGATTTAAAGGTGCCTTGATATAACTTGTGTTGTGAATTGGCGCTATACAAATAAAAATTGACTAGACTTACATTTTCAAAATAAATGTCATCATCTGCATCTCTCTCGCTTTCCCTGCTGTATCAAATACCTACTGAACCATGAATCCAAAATGAAGGAGTGGAGTTTTACTGTTACACTCCTAAACTCTAATAAAACCAAACACCAACCTTGACAGGGCTCCATGTCTCTGTCAGAGTTCCAGTTCAGACAGGGCAGTGGTAGTCGACACATTTCTCCCTGTCTCACCCCACTGTCCTGTCTCTTCTGTAATCTCCAGCCTTATTAAAAGACTTTCATCAGCTCCGCTCAAACTTCAGCTAGTTCATCCAGAAGTCCATCAGTGTTTTCCCTACCTGATCCAAACAGTGGTGCAGTCCTGCCCAGTGATAACAACAGAAGTCCGGTCACACCATCTCCTCTGCTATTGATGCGCTCATATAAACAGTGGGGCTGTGGCTCTGTGCCACACACTCAGCCTTCCATACGCCTGTGGAAAGAGAGCGTGTGACACCACACCTATTGTCTGATGCTCTCTGGCCTCGTTCTCCCAGACCGTTCTGGAAACATGCAGCCTGCACCCAACCAAACACGCACCACACACACACAGACACACACACACACACACACACAGACACACACACACACACACAGCACAACACACAGCACAGCACACACACACACACACACACAGCACAATACTTAGCCCATGTATACCACAGGCCTGGGCCGATTATATCAGTAATATGAAATCTCGTAATATTTCTCGCCCTATGCTATATTTTCCATAATATCTATATACTTTTTTTTGCAATTTTTCACAGGCTGATAGTCAACCCTCATTTCACTGCTTTGCTTACTGTGCATTGTATCTTGGCATCTGACAAACACAACTTTGAACTGCTGTTTAGTGGCAACATCACTTATTACGGAAGAGAGTTAGGGCCATATGTGAATTTTTTTTTTCTTTTGAACTCTGACTTTAATCTCAGAGTTCTGAGAAAAACGTTGGAATTCTGAGTTTCCTCTTCCGTAACTTATACCTGAAACATAAAACCAAATGATAGAATTATGTATTATTTAATAACGAACAACTGAAAAATACATTCAAGAATATAATTATACCATAAACTGCTTTAATATCGTATATCATGGCCTGGACTGTGTCCTGAGATATTAAATTTTACATATCATCCAAGCCTCATATACCATACATTGTTTTTATGGGAGGACCAAAGCATGGTGATTTTGGTCAAAGCAAGATATCTAAAATACGAACCAGTTTGTTATGGAGGTTAATGTGCATATTCATGATCCCCTGAGGATTACTCATAATGTTTTAAATCTATACCTGTACACTGAAGATAGATGATAGAAATGAAAAAAATCACTTGTCGAAACAGAAACATTTCCTCAATAAGAAAATCTTGCTTGACAAAGTAGACAAACATCACTGGAGGGAGGGTAAATCTAATCAGTCATATGGTTGTTCTGTGTGAATGGACAGCTCATTTCTCAAAATAGGCACAGCAGGGCCAGACCAGTCAGTTCAACAAATGCTATTGTTTGAATGGCTGTTGTATAGGAGCAGATGGGAGCAGACAGCAGCTCCCTCTAATTGTCAACAGTCACAACCTTCAACATAAGAAGCTGTCAACGTACAGCTGCATTTGGACACAGTGGATGAACAAGCTGCTTAAAGAACCTTTATACTGATGATAATCATTAACTAAGCTGAAAAACTGGGCAAACAAAGATAGGACATGCCACAAAGTTCATCACCTAAAATATCAGCATCCAATAAACCACACAGTGAAAAAGTGCTCAGTCTCAAACATTACTTCACTTCACAAGCCACAACATCAGAGCTGGTGGAGTTTGTCCATCCCCTTGAAAACACAGTGAGGCGTTCAGAGACTCGCCCACAACACTCAGGTTCAAACTGAGATGTGAACTGATATTTCTCTTTATTTCTGTCATTTATTTATATTGAATAGATAGGCAGGTCATGCAGCACTTGTTGTAGCGCCACCCACTGTTAACTGTGTGTGTGTGCATGTGTGTGTGTGTGTGTGTGTGTGTGTGTGTGTGTGTGTGTGTGTATGCATCACTGGGAAAACTGGGCGTGTGTATATCTGTCATGTAAGAAATTCCAAATCCAGACAGGCTGACAGATCCAAGAACACACAGACAGTGGGAAATTGGAAAAACACATTTGTGTCTAGAATAATAATGAAAGTGCTGATTCTAACAGGGCACCTGTACGTCTGCCTCCAGGCTCAGCTGAACACAGTGCAGGGTGTTCAGGAAGAGCAGCAAGAATAGGTTCAGCCTCAAATTAAAGTTTTGTATTAATTAATCAAATAAGACTAATTCAGGGTTTTCAAGAATGTAATTAAGAAATCCTTATGCAATTTAAATCTGAATTCTTCATAAGCCAGCTGCACGTGTTTCAGACCTGTGGATGACTGAGCACCACTGAGACACAGCAGCACTTCTGTTAATGTTTCACTACACAGATTCACTTCTCTTTAACAGCATGTGCTTTACAGCATTTATTTAAAAATACTATATGTCAACAGTAACAGTGCAACAGCTCTAAAATGCGATCTACTTTGAAAAACTTCTGGGTAATTATAATTTGGAAAAAAGATTTGCACATATACAATATGTGCTTTGCACCATTTTTCTCTATTCTCCATAAAAGTACGTGCAATGTAAAGACAACTGTAAACAATACAATACTATAGCAACGTTTAAGTGTTTTCTTCTGAAAAACAGATAATAATGAGAATTAAATAAATATTGAAGATTAAAAAAAAATACAGTAACATTGAAGTGCTTAAAGAACTGGTAAACTGAAGTTTAAAGTGAAATGAAGAAGGCCACTATCACTTATTTCTTCATTGTTTTTGGGTTGTGAACAAAGAAATAGTGAAGGACAGATCACAGATCATGTTCAGCTATAAACGTATTTTCCTTTTTTTTTTTTAAATTGCAGACACGGTCAGTCATTGAGTATCAACCGTAACGGTCGCTCCCGGTAACGTAGTTGTATGTTGGAGTGCGCGGACAGCATGCTGGTGCATATAGTAGCTTCCTCGCCCGGCTCCTTCAAGCCGCTGGTTCCTACACTGCCAGTGTTGCCAAGACCCGCCCCGCTCCACTTCTGATTGGCTAGTAAGCGGGCGAGAACTGCTTTCCTCTCATACCATTGGTTGCTTAACTTTATTACCTTGAACATGATAAACTGCATCTACAACAAATTCCTAAGTGTATTGACTTTTCATTTTTTCTCTCACAGCGTTACACCGGAGATCCAGCACGGTGCCGGAGTACTTTAAGCCCTGCATTTACAATTGCAGCCAGTAAAATAATCATATTCTGCAATCTGTTTGTACAACACAGTGTAACTGTGATAGCTGAGGATCTGCTGGTGACACAGCCTGGTTGGTATTATTGCTCAGCTTTTAAGTTTTCACTACATCAACAAAATCTTTGTAGTAAATCCAAACGCTCATATTTCCATGGTGAATGAAACATGTCCAGTCAGGCTGAAAAACACATAAGCTCAGGCAACACTGTTTAAAGCTCCATATTTTCTTCTTCTGCTGTGTTTTATTTGAAGTGTTGATGCATAAGAAGATATATTTTTGGTTTTAAGAACCAAAAACCATCTCAATGTAGTTTTACATCTCCTCTCTCAGGCTTCTCTCTGGAGCTCTAGTCACAACAGGTCAGTGAGCCAATCAGAAGAGAGGAGGCTCTGAGCCTCTCTTCTGATTGTTTTCTGAGTGATCCAATAAAAATATAGCTGATTACAGGTAAACACTCAGAGAAACCAAACCCTGTCAGTCCGACTCTGAGCCTCTCTAGTCTCACTGGTCTCTTATATTACTATCCTTGGGAAGGATGTGCAATATATACTGTATGGGTTTTCAGTCTCGTAGCTGATTGGCTTAGCGACAGAATGGCCACTTGGTGTTGTTAATAAAGTAAAAACAACACCAATAAAAACAAGATTGAATGGTGGGTCCAGGTAGGTGGGGCTTGGGGCATGGCTGAGAGCCGTGACTGCTTTGTTGTGACATCACAAAGTCCTGACGGCTGGTTTTAAGGCTCAGTTTCTGAATACAGGCTGTGTGCATTTCTCTGTGGACTGAGGCTTTGATACTTTCACAGTGTTAATATAGAATCTAGACCTGCTTTATAATCAAACAACACATGGACATCTACATACCTTTGTACTATATGGACCTTTAATGTTGTTGGTAACAGTGTGGTAGGCTAATGGGTGTCTATACTAGTCTAGTGTAGTCTATACTGTACATAATGATTAAACACAGTCTGTTTTAAAGTTGATCTCCTCCTGCCTGGTCTATCACTAGGGCATCAATAATTATCACATAATGTGTGCTACAGTACAATATGTGTGACAGCTGCAGTAAGGGAATGAAAAACTATTTAACTCCTCAGTACTCTCTACAGCAAACGTCTCATCTCACTGCGCTGCAGAACAGAGAGGTTTAGGAGGCTATACAACACCTTAGCCAAAGACAGTTGATAATGAACTGGACTAATCTAATTATTACTATTATTATTACAAGTGAGCTGCTGGACACTTGGAATTCTATCTATCTATCTATCTATTCATTCTCAACATATACAGTTTCCAGTGTTTTCCAGTCCAGTGTCCCTGCAGAGCAGCGAATCTTCACTATATGAGTCTCATGTTGAAAGACTTAAGAGTTAATGTTTGTCATCTGCGATATGAAAACATCACTTCTCCACACAGTCAAAGAGATAAAAAGTGTGTGTCATAATACAGTAATAAAATCCTAGCACACCAAGGATTCTCTTTCCTTTTGGGCAGCTGAGTCCATCACACTGGACGGCTAACATTCAGCTCTGGAGCTGAGGGTTTCAGCAGAGAAATGAAAACGAGTTGCCAGCCTTCCACCTCTGTCGCTGTTATCCTGTGTACAACAGTGCATTAAAAATATAAGTCAGGTTGTTTTTAGGCCTTTTAATGCAGAAAAGTTACATATCATACCTATAAGGGTTCGTATGTTTATATTTAAGATAAGAAGCTGAAGAATCTGTCTCTACCCATAACTATGGTGGGTGACATAAGAACTGAATGAACAGTTCTAAATGTACATATTACAGGAACTATTCTGGTTTCTCCAGGAGAAATGTGTGCACTGACAACACTACATATAAAGCAAGGTGAAAGACGGGTCAGTCCTTCCTCTTGGGATCATTAATGCTCCATTTGATGTTAATAGTTTCCTCCCCTCACAACACCATTATTTCATACACTGTTCTCTCACAGCCACACATACAGTACATACAGTTTAGTTTCATGACTCCAGGCCCTCCCCTCCCTCACACTACTGTCTTTAGGGGAAGAAAACCCTGGAGGGAGTAACATCCTGTACGGAGGGCAGGGTCAGGAAAAGACTCCTGCAGTTTATGGCTATACTGAGTCACAGGAATAACAGCTTTACTGTACAGCCGTGCTTGCTCATTTCCAGGAAAAGGATATAAGTGTCTGAAAAATTATTATAAGGCTGAAAGGGCCGTGGCAGTGAGCAAAATGCCCATCTTCAATTAAAGCCATGTTATTGTTGTGCAGTAACACAGTATGGCAGTTTACAGCTTCATTACCAAGGGTTAGCAGTGTTAGGGTTAGGGTTAGCATTGTGCCGAAAGCACTTATTTGTTTTCTTTACAAGACTGAGATGAGAGTCTCATTTCTGTGAGTGAAAGGTGAAGAGCACTGAAGTGTGTTAGAGGTGTTGGGAAGTACTACTGCATATTGGAAAAAGTCTGTGTTTTTGTGAGTCCAGATGATGCTGCACAGAGTCTGATAAATTGCCTCAAGTGACCTTCAGCTGGTCTGAGGACTATAAGATAAAAAAATGAAGAAATCTGGTGGTGCAGAGTTACCAGGCGCCTGTGGCCTGCTCATCTCTGCTTGAGACTAGCAGCTCAAGGCTACATCAGATGCTGTAAGCAAAACACAACAGAATCTCCAATCCAGCAGCTGGCAGTCTGTTGCATTGTGGGTAGGGTCAGGTTTTTACAAGGTAAAATAATATGTAGGGGAAAAATGACACAATATCTCTTGTTGTACAGATCTGGAGTAAGTCACCGTAGTTTTGTAAAAACTATGTAAACAAGTCTCTCTAGTTGTTACTCTGTTGTGTTTATGGTGCTGTGTTTGTGTGTGTGTGGTTTGTATGATGATGTATTATAGTACAAGGTTTGTTTTGCTTCAGCTATGAGAAAGAGATGCTCTGGATTCCACTGTGTCGCCGCTGCTTTGACAATCCGCAGCCATCAAGGAGCACCAAATAGTGGGGTATATTTGAGTATATTTTTGAGTTTATATATGAACAGTCTTCTACAGCACTGCTTACTCTAACTTTGAATTCTACCATTTGCACGCCAAATAAACAAATACAGTAAATCTCCCAAATTTGTGTTTGTCTTGTTACAATGGAGATGGAGTATGAAATATTTTTTTCATTTTAGCAGCTCTTTATAGGACCATGCAAATTACCACTATTTATTACAAAAAAAAACATAAATTATAGTACTACCAACCACTTTACAAGGCAACTTTAAAAGAGATAACGAATCCCGGAAAGTGTGAAAACAAACACCATACACCATAAATTCTCCGACAAAATGTTGCACCATGCAAACAATTTTTACGAAGAGATTGGCTGTTATTGAATATTTGAAGAGTGCATCAAATGTCATATGGAATATGGTTGACACTTGACACCTGATGGAAATGGTATTTAATCATGATGTAAGCTTTTGTATCGTAAGACTTGCAGTAGAGCATGGAGGCTCCACTCCCACTAACTCTAGTTCAATAATAGCCTTAATTAACTGACATCATTTCAGATTTTATCCAGATACTCTTAATCCAGAATGTTAATGTTATTAAATACAATTACATTTCACATAACAACAATACAACAGTCAGATATAATGCTTCATTATGCAGGTATTCTGAAACATAAATATATGCAGTATGCAGATATAAATATTTAAAAGTTTACTATTTCACTTGCCCTCTTAAAGCTGTTATTTTGGAAGTTATGTTCAGTTTGTGTGGCTCCTGCGTACATGCAGATGTTTCCTTTCAAACTATTTACAAATTTCAAAGGTCTTAATTTCAAACTAACTGCTGGTTGGGCTAAGAAAGTAGGAAAGACTTCACACATACAAATAGGTGGTGCAACAGAATCCAGATGTTTGGAGACAAGCTACTGGTGGAGATAGGCCTTTATTAATGACTTCCTCCTTCCAGTATATTTGATCATACATTATCTAGAAGAGTTAATTTGCTGTTGCTGCTGTTTTGGACACTCAACACCTCCTCCACTGGTACTTGTTGTCATGGTAACTTCTCACACCCTCTCACACACACACCATTTTTTATTTGGCCATCACTATGTACAGCCCTGTCTTTGTCTGTCTGACCATTTTCAATAATGTAAATCTTACAGTATATTGGTTTGGGTTCTGAATACTGGATACTCGTCAACAACTTTTTTCTCCACAACAAGGACGAGATGTTGATGTTCACAATGGATTTTAACACAGAGTGACCACAGAGACCAAAACCTGTGTCAAACTCAATTTAACAAATCTAGATATTCTACAAACCGGATGGCAAATGGAAGTAGGAACCGAGACACAACTCTGGCTATAGTTGCTACAGTACGTAGTGGCAGTAGCGCAGTGACATCGTGGTCCTTTAAGGTGGAGCGACCCCGCTAATGTCGCAGAAGGAACACTTCTCTTGACAGTTTAGTAAAATACATTTGAGGCTGTTTGTATGAAAGGGAGAAACATCTGCAGTCATACGAACATGACAAACAAAGCTACCAAACATGTTACAGGTTTTGTTGGTTTCTCTCTGGACATAATAAGTTACAAACCTGTTAACCAGCAACAGTCAGTTCATCCTGACAAACACAGAGTTAATGATTAGAGACGAGCTAGTCTCACTCCACTGGTTCATACCTCCATATCCACTGTACATTGTAGCTGTGTTGGTTGATGTCGAGTCCTCCTTATGATGGGTCCACCCAATTCCAGAAACAAGTACTTGGTCCTCACTCCAAGAGGACTGGCTCTTAGTTGGTATACTTTCTGATCTCTTGCTTTCCTTTCTCTTTTACTCTCTCTCTCTTTGTGGCATCTGTTTCTCTGAATTTGTTGGACAGTGTCAATAACTATGTCTGTCTTTTCTTTTAGTCTCTCTTTCCTGACCTGTTTCTATTTTTCTCTTTCCCCATCTCCACTGTCACAGTTGTTAATGCTTCGTCCACGCTCCTACTGATCCCGTCTCTCGCTCTATCGTGCTGATAAGAAGAGGGGGCGGGGGCTGGGGGTGGAGGAGGAGGAAAAAGGAAAAGGCAAAGCGGTCCTCCCTTCTCTTCTGCTGACATCACCAGTTTCCCTGCCCCTCCTTCTTCCTGTTGAACATATTGTTTTTGACCACACACACACACTACACAATTCTTAACTAAACATCCTCCCATCTCATAAGCAATATGGATTTTTTTCACACGTAATTCATCAATTTAACAACACATTCTATTTTTAGAAAGAACCATGGAGAAGCCTGTGCATATTCTCACTTGTCCAGGTCATAGTATCCTAAAGGAGTTTAAATCGAAAAAACAACTGGACTTGATTATTTGTCTGGGAAGACGTTTCACCTCTCATGGACCAGTCCCAGCCTGGTCAGATGCGTACATGAACTGATGAAGCCTCTTGGATGAGAGGTGAAACGTCTTCCCAGATAAATAATCAAGTCAAGTTGTTTTTTTTGTTTTTTTTTCGATTTAAACTCCTTTAGAACCATGGAGAAATGGAAAAGCTGAACACCAAGGGTCCCCGACAAAAAGATAAAGCACAGTTAAAACTGGTGAACTGGGGATTTCTCTGGATGCAAAGGTACACAATCAGGTGGTCGCAGCGGATGCTTCTCTCTGTCCACTGAAAAGCTAGAGAACTTTTAATGTGAAACAGTCACAGGAAGTGTTGAGTTTGTATTAACGCGCAAAGGAGTAACTTTAACAGGGCGAATGAGGCATCGTACTAAAAATACATATCAAACAGAGGGAATTAGACAAAAAGGCCTGTCACCCCCCTGAGGACGTAATAGAAACTGTTGGGGCCAAAACATTTTGTAGGGGAAAAGCCACTAGGAAAAGTCCAACACACGGCAGACCAATTGTGTACTTTCATCACTCACTCAACTCAGTCAGTCAGTCACAGACACTGTGGCCTATGACTGGCTCAGCCAACAATAAAAAAAAGATGTTCATTGTGCAGGATGTTGTTTTGCAGTGGCGTAAAGTGACTTAATTTCATTTACGCAAGTACTATAAAAAAAAGTACAATTTTGTTTAACTTGTACTTTACCTATGTATTTTAATTCTTCACTACTTTGTGAAATTACATTTTAGAGGGAAATATTGTACTTTGTACTCCCTTACATTATACTTATCTAACATATAGTTACTAGATACTTCACAGATTAAGATGTCACATAGATTAAAATATTATAAAATGATAAATTACAAAAGATTGTTTAAGATTAATCGAACAAAAACTGTTTGCTTATGGCTTTTTCTATGTTTCACATTCAGTTGTTACCAGAGACATTTCCCCTCTAAACTTCTAACATGGTTTCATTTTAATAGCTGTATGATGCCAATAGAACTAAATTGATCATTTCACAAAAAGCAAAGAAAGTTGAAAAGTTGAATTTTTTTTTAAACAGATTAATGTATCAGAACCTATTGGTTTGGATTCCTTCAGTGTCAGTGGTTCAGGAAATCAAACAGACCCGGTGATTCTAACCATTAAAAACACTGAATGAAGCAGTTTGACATTTAAAGTCAGTGTTTGAGCGACGCTGTACGGAGGACAGAGACTCAGGGAAGAGCTGGAGCTGAGATTGATGCTAACCTTTGTTCTGATTGTTTCTCTGATAACTTATGAAGCAGACGTTCAGCAGGTTTTTACCAGCAGCTGAATGATCCACAGAGGTGTCCTCCTCTCTTCAGTGACACAGGACAGGACGTCTCCAGCAGCTGGGAGCTGAGCTGTCTAACATTTCCTCAGCTTGTTTCTCTGATAACTTCAGATCCAGACGTCCGACGACTAAAATCCTTCATCTGCTTCAAATATAGAGCTGAAAACCACCAAGGTGGAAAAAGTGTATGTGGCTTAAAACTAGATAAAAGTCAGTGTTGAGCTTCAGTCAGACAAACACACTGACACATGATCATAGAGGATATGATGTCATTGACAGGTGACCAATGAAACGGAGCGTTACCATGATTAAAATCACAGATTTCTCTGGTTTGAGAATTGATGGAAACATTTGGGAAAATGTAAGAACACAACTCAACAACATATAGAGCATAGGTCTAGTTGTTTTGGAAATGTTACAGATTATAACTTCAAGTACATATGTCTGGTATTACTCGTGTAGCCTACTAGTATGAATGGAACGCAGGACTTTTACTTTTAATAGTAGTCTTTTAGATGTAGTTTGACACTGGTGTGTTGGTAGATTTAGTAAAGAAAGTAAAGAGGCTCAAACATGTGGCTGAGTCTCTCTGATGTTTCCTCCTCTAACCATCTTGATACTCTCTGCTCTTTCACCTGCCCACCTGGAGACAGCAGGTGGTGGGCGGGGCTCAAGGCCTGATCCACATTTCTCAATCAGGACGTAAGAGGAGATGAGCTTCAGTTTTTATGTGTGAAAACCATGTTCAACTAAATATGAATCATAGCAGAGGATTTTAAAACATGTCTGAAGAACTTTAAATCTCACAATGCTCTTAAAGGTTCAGGCTATGGGAAGCCATAGGTCACTTACTTGCATATATCACAAACCAGATAACTCTACTGCTCTCCTTCTAATGAAAGCCATGCTGTCCATCACCACTGGTTCTAATGAGTCCATGTTCAGTGCAAATGGCATCATGAAGTCTGATGAAACAGAATGAAATGACTGCCACACTGATAACTTACCAGAGCTGTAAAATCCTGTCCAAGCCTTATCCAATCCTAAACCATTGTGCAGTGATTTGACATCTGAGAATCATGGATACATCAGTCAAACTTAACATCCAGGAAACAGGAAGCCCACACCATCACAGACAGCATTTCAGTTTTCACACCTGCTACGAGTCACACGGGTTTTCCTACGTGCTCATAGTTTAAAATCTTTACTCTTTGCAGGATTTTCTTCTAGAATACTTGAATCGTAATCTTATTCCAGGGGTCACGCTACACTTACCCCTCGCGCCCCCCCCCCTACATGGACAAGAAGACACCATGATGTGTGAGACAGCCTGCTGAGGACAGGAGTGACAGCTCAGTGTTTATCTGTGAAGAGCAGGAGAGCAGGTGCTACTTCACACAATAGATCCACCTGACACCCACACAAATAAACCAAATGAAACCAAAATATTTTAGTATTTCAAATGAGTAAAACCAGATTTTACTGTAGAGCCGTGAGCAGAGCATTGATTCACTCAACCTCTCCGTGCCCCGCTATCTCTGTCTCTCTCACACTCACACACAAACACAGGACTGAAAAACTGTCTGAAAAACAACAACACATGCCTGTTTATTTGCATATAAGGCTGGGAAGTGAGATCTGATCACAAGTGGTCAATTGAGACGCATGTGGAGACGCATTTTAAAGCCTGGTGTGAACTTACGAACTTAGAGCTTCCCTTCCATCTTTAGGCTGATGATGGACAGCTATATAAATCCCGGTAGCCTGGAAACTAGGGATGGGAATCGAGAATGGGTTCCAGTTGAGAACCGGTTCCAACTGGTTCGATCCATGGACATCATTTGCCTTTGTCCTTAATGATTCCCTTATCGATGCCTTCCACTTAGTTCCGCGTGCCTTGCAAAACAATGACGTCACGCTTTCGCGGGAAGCAGTCAGCACGAACAACAGCGAAGGAGTGGAGGAAGTGTGGCTTCATTTCACACAAAGTGACGCTGACAGCGCAATGTGCAATGTCTGTGGCACTAAGATTTCAAGCAAGGGTGGAGACCCCAGCAACATGCTGACACATTTGTCGACGCAGCACGGCATTAAATATCAGGAGCGCCATGTGTTTGATGCCCCCCCCCCCACTGGTCAACGAGTGCAGCCCAGTCTCAGCAGAGCAGTGAATGGACGTATTGGTGATGTGTCAGTCGTGTACGAACCGGCTCTTTTAAGTGAATGATGGGAGCCAGCTCCTGTCAGAGAGCCTTTTTTTTTGTAAATTAATGCAAGGCAGAATCGGATGATCTTCACAGTGCCACAGCACTCCATGCTGACTGTGACTGAATGATTTATTTTTTGAATAGCCTTTTATTTTATTATTTTATTTCATATGGACATCACAGTAGCATTAGAATTGTGACATACATTTATGTACAACGACCAGATGCACTGTGTCTGTTTAGTGTTTTTTTAGCGAAACACTACAACGTTGCGTGTATAAATAAAACGTTTAATGTGTTTGATGTTTTTACATTTAATCTTTTTTATACCAAACATAATGTAAAATTATGATATTATGTAAATTATAAGGTTTCTATAATAACATTGAATATTTTAACTGATATATGTGCACACATACTAATTATAGGTCAAAACAGTGCTAAATTTGGCTGAATTATAAATGGCAGAAGTGGTAAAATGAAGAGCCATTTGGGAGCCTAAAGAGCCCACCAAGCTCTTCTTGGTGAGCTGAGCCAAATGATCTGGCTCACTGAAATAAGCCGGAATTCATATCACTAGTACCTATCACCATTAGCACAACGCATGCAGGCCACAATAGATTCTTTATTTGACTTAAGACCTAAATGAAAATGAATGCTGTACAAATATTCTCTCATTTGATCTATTTTAGATGATGGCGGTGGACCGAGGACTGCTGCTGAAGGTGGCACCACCACTGACCTAAAGAGGCAGACAGCACCCCCTCCTCGAGGGATTGAACAACTACGGAGCAGTTATCCATCTTGTCCAGTGTTCAGAGACTGTGTTGTTGACACTGAAAACGTGTTTAGGCCTACTTCTTTCCACACAGAAAATCCACAGGAATCGATAAGGGAATCAATAAAAAATCGGATCGATAAGCAGAATCAATAACGGCACTGGTATCAACAACATCTTATCAATTCCCATCCCTACTGGACGCACAATAAAAACTGGATAACTGCTTTATTCAATTCAATTCTGATAAAACTCAAATCCTAACATTGGCTCTGGCAGATTTAAAATCCTCCCTCAGTCTGTTTTCCTACAAGACAAGCCTTGGTGTCCCGCTTGATTCCAACATTAACTATCAACGCTGTTGATTTTATCATCTAGGGAATATTACAATCTGACACTGAATCCATCACACATGCTTTCATTTCTTCACGTTTAGAGCATGGTAACGGTCTCCTCACATAAAGGGTTTGGGTTAGACATAAATCATAAAACAATGCATAGACTTTTACAGAGTGCTGCAGCCAGACTACTAATTAAAATCATGAGAGGAGATCACGTTACTATCCTCACACTGGCTACTAGTTTATTACAGAATCAATTAACATTTTAGTCATTATCTTTAAAGCACTAATGATATCTCTTAGTTACTGAGTCTGTATCATTCTGCATGCAGTCTTTGGCTCCCAGGTCCCCAAGTTAAAGGCAATTTGTTCATTTCACCAGTCTGATCTCCATGTTCTCCCACAGGTGCACCAGGGCCCTTAAAGGCTTTTCATTGGCAAATCACATGGAGCCTGTTATTATGAAGCACATATAATAACTATAACACTGGACAAGGCAGTTTTATATTCGCACATGAGAAGTGATTTGGAAAAGGTTGGGGCAAAAAAGTCACAAGTTTTTGAACATGTCTCTCCGCCAATCAAACCAAAGTGTCCATCTCTCCATAAATGAGATAAGCTTCACTGTCGAATATCCAACATGATCTATCAAAGGGAAATACAGTGCATTAAAGTGTAATGAAAGCAAGACATGGGACCTTCAATGACTGGAGTTACTTACACCGGGAACACACTGCCTGTGTTGCATGAACATAGCAGCTGACGTCGCTGAACTGTTGCAGAGAAGCACGTATGTGTTTTCACACCAGCTGTGTCTCTGCTGCTGCAGCTCTGTCTCTCTATATAGAGTTTACAGGTCACTGGAATGTTGGATTTCTCTGAAATTATGACTATCCATAATTCCAGTTTGACATATCTACAATTGAATTCTGTCACATTTAGTCACAAATCACTTCAAGATATCTATAACATCATTTTGACCATTTAAAACATAATTTAAGATATGTAAAAAGAACAATATAGATATCTTTAATTGACGGGAGTTGAAGATATCTTGAACTGGAATTATGACTAGTCAGAATTAAATTGTAGATATCTCAAACTGGAATTATGGATAGTCAGAATTTAGTTGCAGATATCCACATTTGACATTGTGGCTATCTACAATTGAATTAAAGATATCTGTAATGAGAAACCCCATACACATGAATGGGACAAGTGATGTCATTTGTCCTAGAAAAAATGTCATTGTGGATATCTGAAATGTTCATTTTGACTAAGAAGAACTGAATTACGGATATCTGTAAAACGGCTTGCCAAAGACATGTTAGACGCAGCCAGTATGTCGCTCTAACATGGGCGCCGAAATGAAAACCAAGGTGTTCCGCAGCCGAGATGCATCCAGTGTGTTTTCAGTGGGCAGTGTGCATAGCTGTTGGCTATTGGGAATCTACTGGCTGAACACACACACACACACACACACACACACACACACACACACACACACACACACACACACACACACACACACACACACACACACACACACACACACACACACACACACACACACACACAGTGGTGAAATGAAGCCACATTCTTTACATTCCCATCATATTTCTAACATCCTGACTGACCAGGTACGCTTGTCAACTTTCTATCCATCTTCCTCTGCCTCCTTTTCTCTTTCTCCTTCTGTTTTGTGGATCTTAAAGCTTCAATGCTTCAGAATTCAAAGGTTCCCTGTGGAATTTTCTGGTAAACAAACAAAAGTTGTGTTCAAATTCATTGTTTCTCACTGAAACTCTAACAGTCTAACTCTAACAGAAGCTTTGAATGCATTTCTTCTTCATAAAACATTGGCAAGGCGCAGTTTTTAAGATTTTACATCTTGCTTTGTTTACACCCAGGATCTACATCCATCGTTTACTAGGTAGCAGTCTTCTCTCCTTTCATTCTGATGGACAGTAAAGTTGTATTCTAATCTATTCTATTCTATTGTAACCCCTTGGTGCATTACTGCCACCTATCGGAACAGTCTAAAACTATTGACTGGACTGTGTACCACATCACGAAACTCCAGAAGCATGTAATGGTTCTTGATGTACAAGACCTGAGAACAGTCGCAGTCTGACAGACTTGTGAGGCGTAGAGTTCATCCTGCTTATCACCTGATGCGACAGCACACACTGAACGCCTCATTCAGCGTTGGGAATCTAGTACATTCAAGTTTCTGGAGACCCCATGTTTCTTTGTTCCACAGACAAAGGAACTCACCTCCCCACAGTTCCTCACTGTTCACACCTGGGGACGACCCTCTCCCAGGGACGTCACTGACCAGTCAGTGTTGGTCAGTGTGTGACATATGATCCCCCCAGGGTGTCACCAAACACCTTTCTTTGTTCTCGCTATCTTCTCTTTTTGGCTTGCTCAGGAGAGCATCTCCTCTCCCCTCTCAGCTCTTCAAGGAGCACCAAGGCCCCATCCCAGGTCACCCCTGCTACCTGCGACTACAGCTCTCGCTGTCCTGCTCACAGCAGACAACACTCTTCTCCTCAACACAGAGTTAGCATGGAACAGCTAACTCTGTGAGGAGAACAAAGGCGATAACAGTAGAAGCAACACAGCCAGAGAGGACGTTACTCCACCAGGAAGCGTCCCAACTCACTGGACTTTACAACAACACTGGAAAGGACCTCTTTGTTTTGTTTCCAGGACTGGGTAACATTAACTGACTGGGCCTAACCTTTCCCAGCACAGCATAGCACAGCACAGCTAAGTAGCATAAGTCTTAAGTTTGTTAATGTACATGTTGATTAATGTCTTCTTGTTGTAATGTTTGCTTAGGTTGTGGTCAGTCACACAGTTAATCGAGTAGTTGTATGTTCACACACATACCTGTGGTACGTCTCAGTTCTAGAACCTACATGAAGCTAACCTCCTCCCTCTAACCTGGTACCTTTATATTACATGAGCTAGGCTAACAAACAAACTCACACCTTCCCTCCCCCACACATCAGGTGGTCTCAGCGGCCATTTTGAGTAGTTTCTTTGTTTACCGCCATCTTGTGTAGTCTTTTTTGTTCAGTTCATGTGGTCACAGGGACCATTTTGAATCAGCCCCCTCAGGGGTTGGTGGAAAGAGTGAATTTTGATTTACATTCATCAAGCGGACACAAATGAATGCTAATGTTAGCTTCAACCCATAAGCTGTACAACAATATTAATTCAGCTTTAAAAGCCCTATACACCAACACACATTTTCCACTAAGTTTACTCTGATTTGATTGATTTCACCCTGAATAGTTGCACCTTTATTATTCTTATTGATTCTTTAAGTTTGGTGACCTTACATAATTCCACCACCGGAGTGAAAACATCTAAGATGGTGTTCAGGGCTTTAACCGGGATGGAAGATAAGAAAATGTACATATGAGTGGATGTTTGGAAGTATCCTACACTTTCTCTTGCTGTCCTCTCTCTTCACCTCTGTCCCCTTCTTCAGCTCTTATATCCCTAAATTCCAGGGAAGATTAATCACTAATTACAACGCATCGACTTTCTCTTCTTTCTTGTTTCCATTATCAAAGGTCTGAGTCATAGTGTTGTTACATATTATCTTCCTTTCATCCTCCTCTTTCCTCCTGTGATGAGGCACATGCTGTAACTGTGTAGCAGGGCACAGACTAGTGGTTATACATGTTTTACTCATTTCACTACAGATTCTTTAATTTTTTTCTGACCATTTTCAAAGCACATCACAAGTTTTCAAATTGACTCCCTACCCTTCAGGCAGCCACTAGTGTTAGTTAATTTCTGTTGAATATGAAAATCAACTTGCAGAGACTTGAAACGTCCTGCAGACAGCAAGTCCATCACAGTGAAATATTAGTGCAGTTACAGTATGTTCCTGTCCTGACAGACAGTGTCATCCTGTGGTAACACAGCGGGGAGCAGGGACTGTTTTGAGGCCTCCCTCTTCTGGTACATTCAAAGTCAATCCACTTCCTAAAACTCCAGCAGTATTCTGCATCTAGGAAACAACCAAATCCACATTATATTTCCTACTGACATAATTTCTTAGTAGTAAGAACGTAAAGACCCTCTGATGAAACTACAGTGTTTAACCTCATTAACACCCACATGATGTTTTTATATAATACAAGACATATGATGAGTGAAACAATCATCAACACCATTTCTGAGTGTTTCCACCTTGAACTGCAGTGAACCAATGACAGTCTCATAAACACAGATTCAGACAGCCAGGGTTTCATATGTCACAAACCTAAGGAACCAATCAATAAACCTAAAACCTTGTGTACAGAGAGACAGAGAGTTAGCATTAGCACAACTACTAGCACTGTCAGCCACTGCCAGTTACAAGCTAACAAACAACATAAACAAATAAAAGATGCTAACTGCGCTAACCGTTCTGATCCGTCTGCTAGTCTCTGGTTCTGGTCTCAGACTCCTCATCTGAGTCTGGGTCTGACTGAGGCTCATACATGTGGCTGAGTCTCTCTGATGTTTCCTCCTCTAACCATCTTGATGCTCTCTGCTCTTTCACCTGTCCACCTGGAGCAAGCAGGTGGTGGGCTGGGCTCAAGGCCTGATCCACATTTCTCAATCAGGAAGTAAGAGGAGATGAGACTTTTTATGTGTAAAAAAACAGGTTAAACAAAATATGAATCCCAGCAGAGGATTTTTACAGAGTTTAAATGTCTGGAGGAACTTTAATGCTGTGTCTGTGTTTGATATTCTGAAAGCAAACTGTAGTCCTCCTTTAATGCAATGCTTTTCTATCACCAATAGAAAAATAAAAAAAAATTCAAGTACACAATTTCAGAATGAAAGGCAGGATGAAAGATCACTGTTATGGTCCTTTGGTAAGGTTCATTATCTTTCAAGAGTAAGAGAAAAAACTTGTGTCATCCATGTTTACCTGTGAACACTGACACATACTATGACAAACCTTCAATGACACTCTTCAGGGGCCGACTCTATGAACACCAACATCTGTCATTGACTCGTTTAGTGACTTTCTTTTCAAAAACACACACAGCGACAATTCTAGTTACTTTCTGGACAAACCTTGGCTCCTCTCCTTAGAAGAGAGTCTCCAGTGCCCCCTGAATGACTGCTGGTTAACATGTAGTCTTAATAGGCTGCGTTTAAGTCGCTGTTTCATACTTGTTCCACTGTCTGACAACAGAAAACAGCTTCACTTGGAATTCAACACAACCTGTTCATTTATGTTTAACCATCTTTCCCTGACTTTACCCAAAGAGCTTCTGTTTCCTGAAGCACAGACAGGACTCTGGATGTGAACCTGATCTCTGGTGTGATAGTCACTTTGTAAGCCCACCATCCTAAGCACCTCCTGGCTGCACTACATGACCTCTGAACATAATCCAGCCAGCCATTAGTTTTCCTACAAGCGTTTTTGCTGTTGTCTTTAAAACACTGTCACAAGAGGAAAGCAGCATTTTATCACATTTGACAGTTCACAGATATACACAAACAGACCTGCAAAAACAAAACTAAATAGACCTTTTTTTCCCATTTGACAGTAAAGAATTTTGATACCAGTATTGACACTACTACTAGGCTGGAGTGAGTAAGAGAGAAATAAAGACAGAGAAAAAGAGAGAGAGAAGCAGACAGAGGGGAGGATTTCATAAAGAGAAAAATCCAGAAAATGTCAAAGTGAAGAGTCATGGAGGCTGGCACAGCATGAGACTGAGATAAAACACAGACACACTGTCCATACCACAGGCAACACACACACTTCTATAGCTCTCATGACTGTATATAGTAACTACGGTTGTCAAAAAATCGATACTCAGATACTAATCAACACTAAAATATAGTATCGGATTAGATACTCATTTGCAACAGTATCGATACCAACAGTGCCGTCTTCGCCTCCTCAAGTTGACACAACTTCATACAGCAGCACTGCAGACAGGCAGGCACACAGCGCCTCCTCTCACTAGCAGCTGAACACATCAACGCTAGCTGACGTTCACAACACTGAGCTGGTGTCGCCAGCATAAAACTACATTAACATGGCAGGTGCTGCTGCTGAAGGACCTTCGCAAACTGTTTTAGTTGAAAATGAAAAAGCAGCTAACAGCTGTTAGAAATTATTTTGCATTATTATTTTACCTGGTTGGCAGCGAACATTAACATGTGCGTTTAACTATTAGCAATTAGCCGATAGCCACATTAGACGTCCTGCCCTTCAGTAACATTAATAGACAGTGTTAATTTAACAGGATAACGCAATTATTTGTGTTAGTGTTATATTTCTCTTAAAGTCCCAGACTGAAGCTGAGAAAAGTCGACAAGCAACTAGACAGAAACAGCAGCAGCCTACCCTACCAACTCTATTTAATCAGCAACGAAAATATGGTGCCAAGTCACAAGAAGCACACAAAATAAACAGGGATGTAGCTGAATACATTTGCATGTCATATATATATATACACACCTTACAGTAAGGTTACTGTTTTTTTGTGTTTTTTTGCACTACCTCAGTCAACCTAAAAATAGTGTTGAAAGAGAAGGACAAGTCCACACTTCTGTCACTGCTTTACTGTGTGGAGTTTTGAATGGGGTTGAATGGGGCTGCAGATGAGAGACTGACGGTGATATTAAGGCAGGTGAACAGAAGGAACGTCTACTGGCGGCAGCGTAATGGCAGCGTCTATGGGGAAATTATAGTGGAAATATGCTTTGCCTTTTTTTTAGAGCTGTAACTCCAGGCGCTGGATATCATCTCTTAACTGTGAGTAAGCAAGTTCATAATCCACACACAATCACAGCTGGTTTTCAGTCCAAGTGTGAGTAAGTAATGTAAAACAACATGAAAAGTAAAGCAATGATCAGTAGAAGAACAGTGTTAAAAAGATGAAACGCTGAAAAGGTCATTGAAGAGTCCAAACAAAACGCTAAGAAGAGTCTGTAATAGAGATTCAATAAATATATATATATATATATATATATATATATATGATCTGGTCACAAGTGCTCAGCTCTAAGTTCAGGTGTGAACGCACCCAAGATGCATTGAGGACACAATTGAGATCCAATCACTCAGACCACATTCAGAGGAGGTCTGGACCACGTGTCCACATTCTTTTAGCAGTGTGAACGTGAACGTGTCCTGGACCACACTGAAGGACCAACTACTCTACTGACGTCCTCTGTCACAGTCTGATTAGTCCCAACACAGTTTATAGTGAAACCAAAATATTTTACTATTTCAAATGAGTAAAACCTGATTTCACTGTAGAGCTGTGAGCAGAGCATTGATTCACTCAACCCCTCCTTGACCCACTCTCTCTCTCTCTCTCTCACACACACCTCTCTCTCTCTCTCTCTCACTCACACACACACACAAGCATGTTGACAATAGACCCCTCTGTCTGATTGGCTAAAAACAAAAACGCATACCTGTTGATTTGCATATAAAGTGTGGAAGTGAGATCTGATCACAAGTGGTCACTGGAGACGCTTTTTAACGCAGGTGTGAGCTGACGTTCTTAGAGCTGACCACTTGAGATCGGATCACTGAAGACACATGTTAATGCAGGTCTGAACAGGTCTGTACAGGTCCTGAGAATCCAAATTCTGCAAGGTTGGAGGGTGGGTCCAGAGGGGTCAGATGGACTGTGGGCATGGCTGAGGGCAGTGACTGTTTTGTAAATTATGTAAGTCCCGACGGCTTGGAAGGCTCAGTTTGTGAATACAGGCTGTGAGTGTTTCTCTGTAGAATTAATAGTATTAATATAGAATGTAGACCTGCTATATAATCAAGAAAGACATGGACATCTACCTTTCTCTATACGTCTCTTCCGAGTATTAGGCTAATCCCCATTGACAAGTAAACTTATAATCAGTAGAGTGCCCATTGATAGTAATTGAACATTTGATTACATTGTTACCACTTTCACATTTAGCATAGCAAAAATACTGGAAACAGGGGGAAACAGCTAGCCTGGCTCTGTTTGACGGTGACTAAATCCACCTACCCAGCACCTCTAAAACTCACTTCTGTGCAAACCAAACTGTAAAAGGGACAATTCACCTTTTTCCAGGAGGTTCTCTGCCAAACAATTTCTTGGCAGGGACCACCAGAGACTCCAGGAAGTTCGAAAAAAAATATCCAGCTCCTAATTTTAGTAAAAAAAAAAAAAAAAAAAAAAAAAAAAGGTCAAGTGAATCGAGAACAGTGGCAGAGCCTTTCTATCTGGGTGTCTGTGTGACCTGTTTCTCAGTATAGGGTTAAAAATAACTCCTTTCCAGGGAATGTTAACAGAGCTCCACAATGTCCTGTCTCATATCTTTAAAATTTCACTGGTGCCCAGTGCCAGGGCTGTGATGATTTTATTTTATTTTTTTTTTGTATTTCATTTTTTGGATGGTGAAAGTTACAGGAGAGGATGTGGTGTGTGACATAAACAGTAATCATTGTTTAGTCACCATCGACTGTCTTCCATCCCATCCACAGAATTAGTTTCTGTATGTGGTGGTAGCGGGGCAGGTGGAGTGTGTGTGTGAGAGAGAGAGAGACAGAGAGAGAGAGAAAGAGAGGGGAAGGCTGAGTTGATGTGTACTCAGTTCTATGCAACGGTGCCAAACACAACGTTAAAGATCTTTCATGTTATCATGAGAAGTGTAAAAATATTTCTACACAGATTGTGGCGGGTGAACGAACAGGTACAGAGGGGCAGAGCAAGGGGAGATGGTCCACCAGTTATTTGATTGCCGATAGTGTTGTTCTCTCGGACTGAGCAGGGGAGAAGTCCGTCCATCACAGCCCCACCCAGTACAAACACAGTCATCCAATGTAGGTGAGAGAGATCCAATACCAAAGCAGGTGAGGTGGTCCCAGCTAGCTACAGTCTGTCAATCATGTATGTGTATGGGTTTGGTGCCTTAGTGTTTCATTTACATTATTACCAATGCTGCAATGTCATCAACTCACAATTACACGACTCTGCAGAGGGCTTCTAATTTGAAATGACAGACACAGTGGGACAGAGAGAAAGAACAGAAAAAGACAGAAGTAGGAAGGCAGCTTTAACTAGCTAACATCAAGTTAGATAGATTTGTATTACTTCTTAATATTCACTATTTATTTAACAAGACAGCTGATGTTTTAAATCACATGAGAATTCTTTAGATTTCAATGTGCTATTTATTGCTGCCCTTTGAAATATAAATAATACAGCATCCAAATAATACAGTGAAAAATAAGGATTTTAAAAACATCTTTCAAAATTATTATTATAAATATAAAGATGAAGATTACCTTTACTGATCTCCTGGGGGTAAATATTACTAATGTGGGTTATAAACTAAGTGTCACTGTAATCAACTGTCATCTGTGCCTATTTTTTAATGATTCATTTTATTTTACATGTGGCAGGAGAAAATCCTGTCTATTATTTTTATTTCTTTGTTTGCAGTTTTAGTAAAAATTACAGAAAGAAATTGAGAACATCTCGCTGTTGATTGAAACTGAGACGTTTATATTTACTTCCCTCCCAGCTCAATGTTTCATGGGTTAACTTGCCTCCAGGTTGTTAGTATCACCTTTACTTTTGTGTGTAAAGCTGGGTGGTGATCATATCATAGCCTCAATATCTCCCTCTTCATTCTCTTGATAAGCACGGCACTCAAAGTTGGTGCACCTAAACCCCTCCTAAAAAGGACCATAGCTCAGAAACCAAAACCAGAAGGTGTGTCTTTGTGTACTGAGAATCACTTTCACAATGCAAGGCTATAGTATTTGGAGAAATCCAAAAGAGTTTTGAGGGTTTGTGTCATCTCCATAACCAACTAAACTACTGCCTCATGGTTGTCTGCCTATGCAACTCAGACTAGTTTCAGGTTACATCTCTGTTTATCCAGTCATAAAAAATATTAAACAATTGTGTGTCTAATCAGTTTGTTCTTGAGTCCAAGTGGCCATTTATGCCAAATGTGAAGGGATTCCCTTGAGGAGTTCTGGACATATTGTGTTCACAAGGCCGACATCATGTTTTTTGAGTTGTTCGTGACCTTTAATGACCACAATCTAATCAGGTTTTCCTTGAGTCCAAGTGAAGGTTTGCACCAAATTTGAAGAAAATTCCTTCAAGGTGTTTCTGAGATATCCCATTCACAAGGCCAAAAGTGCATTTTGTGCAGTCACTGTGACCTTGACCTTTGACCCTTGAACACCAAAATCGAATCAGTTCATCCTTGAGCCCTAGTGAATGTTTGTGCCAAATGTGAAGAAGTTCCGTCAAGGTGTTATTGAGATATCGTGTCCATGAGAATGGGACTGACGGACAAACCTGAAAACAACTACATTTAACAGTGTATTAACCTTCTTTAAAAGAAGCTCTTACCATGTCAGCCTAATCACACTGGCATGTCATGCCTTCAGTAGAGAGAGATATTACCTCAACCTCAATTTCAGTTTAGAACAAACATGTTTGTTTGTCTAGCTAGCTAATTATTTCATATCTACAGAAAACCTGCAGCAACATTTTCTTTGCTGGAAGGCTTTTATTGTGAAGAAGCAGCAGGAAGTGTTGATTTTGCTTTAACAACCTTACTAAAACTTATGAAAGGTCAGCTCCTCCTTGCTCATGTTATCCAGTAACTCTATCTCATCTTGTACAGCCAGACTATGTGGTCAGAGTGGCCCAGCCTAGATTTAGTCCAGCAGGACCAAGACCTGCACAATCCTGAACTCAATCATTTTAATCATGTTTCATTCTGGTGAAGTAGACTGAGGTTGGTAATGAGCTGACAGACTGTTCCTACTTCACTAAGCACCACATGACTGGCTCTGTAGGTGTGTGTGTGTGTGTGTCTGTGTGTGTGTGTGTGTGTGTGTGTGTGTGTGTGTGTGTGTGTGTGTGTGGACCCCTGTGAAGTGGGGACTTTCTGGTTAATCTCCAGCTGGCCAATAAGCAGCTTAACTGTCACTGGAGTGCAGCAGGCTAATTACTAGTTTGAAGCCAGTCTAATATGGTTCAGAGCGACACATAACCATACTGAAAATAACCCCTACATTAATACTTACGCTAAAATAGATTGGAGGATTGGAGTCATGTCTTCCTGTGAAGCTGCTAATGTATCAGATGTGATCAGTTTCACTTACTACCCAACATTCAATGTGCTATAGACTTGAATGTTTCCAAAAGTGCAAGTTTTTAGACTTCTATTCATAATTGTTTTGCATGCCTGAAAATGTTATGTTAGCATAAAAGAACCCCTGCTACCGGAGAGTGCTGATCAGAGCCGGGCCTGACTCTACGCTGCTAGGCGGTGAGCAGGCTGTGTACTTAGGGAAACTGTGTCACTGGGTTAACAAAAACCTCAAAGCTGTTGCACGGGCCGGTAGAGATACACACAGAGCAAATACCATTACACACACCTTCGAACAAGACTGAGTAACCACTGATAACTGATTCCAAGAGGTCTGGACTTAGGTTGTGTCCGAAACATAGACTGTATATAAAAATGGACGTAGGCTGCGGGGCTGAGAAGTGAAGCCAATGCAGAAGTGACTTTAAGTGCAATACCACTGGGGGCCGCTAGGGACCGGCTCCAAAAAATTCTGGCTCCAATACACACCCATTCAAGAGACACCAACTTCTCAATTAAATTACTCAGTCAATACATTTTTTCCACAACTCATTATGGTGTCAATGACAAAACCTGTCGTTTAGTGTTCTGGTAGTCCATCTGAAAATAATCATGTAATTAATTAGGTATTAGGCCTTAAAAACAGATATTTTTGGGGGTGTGCCTGTTTAATTGACAATGCCTGGTCTCCAGTGATTGACGAGGCAGGCCAGGAGGCCGGTCACCGGAGGAGAGCTTAGATTCTGTGCACATCGTATTGAATTAGTCGTGTTAAATTTCTATTATTTTAAAGCAAACCAACATAGAAGTCTTGTAATTAATTACAAATTCAGGAAAAACGTCAATGTGTTGTGTAATTTCTCTACTGCATGTGCTGCTACTGTTAAAATTCATACCAGACACGCTCCATGAAAACCATCAACAAAGCAAAGATTCATAAAAAAATTTCACATTAAAACTTCATTAATTTCAACAATTTACAACAGAGGTGTACAAAAGAATGCAATACAACCGCAACTGACTTAAAAATAAAATACAGTTGTGTATGAAGGTACAGGTGAACTTCACTGTCAGTTTAAATAATAAAGAGAGATAGATAATGTTATTTAGTAACAAGTATAGTAGAAATGTAAAAATAATAATGTAAAAATAGCTATGCGAGGACAGTGCCATCAGCTATTACAGACTCACAGTTTGAGGGAGAAGCTGTTCTGAAGTCTGTTCATATTCTGCAGAACCAATTTAAAACAGAAGGTTAGAATACGTTTTACACTGTGACTTTACAGTTTAACGTTAGCAGACATGCTAACTTCAACTACAATAACATTACAAGTTACTCACATATATGATATTTGCCAAATGTGGACGTATGCAGTTAGCTTCTAAGACTAATTTAACAGTTAGTTATAAAGTTTACTTCGAATTGTGAAAGCTAACCGTGTTAGCAACACCTTTGCACGGCTGTCAGGTTGCCGATGCGGGTGGGTGTACTTGGAGTCCTCGGGGCCATGGGTCAAATCCACCCTCACTCCTCCCCAGCTCCAAAAACCAAGATGGTGACGTCCATTAAGCTAAACTCAAGGCTTCAAAACGGCAGTTCACAAACCACTGGGTGACGTCATGGCAGTTTGCCACTTGGTCCAAAAATCCCTCACTCATTCACTCCTCCCTCCTCACTCTCCTGGGAGTTCTATGTAGATGATTATACAGTGAACTCTTTGGTTAAATGTTAAAACACTTTCAGACACTCAGGTCTTTTTCTCTGCACTGTTTTTCTGTCTTTCAGCATGAGCGCAATGCATGATGGTATATATTGTTTGGTTAGTGACCATCGGTTGTACAATACTTTTCATTATGCATTATGGGATACTATGAGTTCACTATATACAGTATAGTAATTCTCACTATACAGTGTTTCCTCTACATTCATTCTTTTTTTTTTTTATTTCTTTTTTTTTTATTATCGCAAATGCACCACCGCCACATCTCTCCACCTTCACAGCACAGCCTGTGTGATGATGAGCGCAACAGCGGGGGGAGGGGAGAAGAGGGGAGGGAGGGAGTGGGGTGGTTGGGGGATCCTATTGGAATTAATTACTCACGAGAGCGCGGCCTTGAAAGTGACATCACGTCAGGTACCAGGTCAGAGTCAGAGAAGTGTAGTCGTGAGGAATAAGGCAGCGAATTACCAGAGAAAAGGTAGACTTATTAGCCAACTCAGTGACGCTAACTTGGGTAAACTAATTGATAGCATTAAGCTAATATCTACACGTCATTATGTATTAACTGCTGACTGCATTTTCAGATGAGCTTGTTCAGATACTTCTCTAAGAAGAGAAAGACAACAGATGAAGAAGACGCTAGTCAGGTAGCCTATCATAAGCCTTTTACTGACTCGTAAATGATGATGGTTAGGTAAATATTTTAATGTTCACACTTGTAATCAGATGTGATGTGAGTGT
>NW_019174720.1:525994-566170 GCF_002260705.1 Seriola dumerili | reverse complement strand
GATATTGTTTGGTTATACTGTTATTAGTAATCAATGAGGGAGGCAGATAACTGATATGCTAACACTGAGGATTGTAGCTGTGGTGTCAAGGAGTGCTATTTTGTTCAGGTCATTTAATCAATGACCCCCCCCACTGCTGAAAAAAATCCTAGAGGAAACACTGCTATACATTCAGAGAGTACTACAACATGGCAAACTCACTATATAGCGGACTACATAGGAAGTAGTGAGTGATTTAGTACACAGCCTAAGGCTACGTCCACACTACTATGTTTTCCTTTTTAAAACGCATCTCTTTTGCTACGTTTCCTCCTCCCGTCCACACTACTCCAGAGTTTTCTAGCACCGAAAGCAGAGACTTCTGGAACTGATGCTGGTCCCATTTGAAAACTCTGGGTTTTTTAATTTATTTTGAAAACTCTGGGGTTGTGTTGTAGTCTGGACGACAGAAACTGAGACTTTGGAAACCATGACGTAGACACCCACGGTCTCTCCTGATTGGCTCTCATCAGCCTCGACTCCAGTGGTGAATACAACATGATAATGAATTACAGTGTTACTGACCTTGTTGTCTTTGCTAGCAGCTGTTGTGCAGTTACATTCTGTATTTTAACACTGCAGTTGTCCATGCTGTTCCTCGTTCAGAGTATTTACTGCAACTAATCAACTGCAGAGAGCTAAAACACTGCTCTGTTAGGTTTTACTCCATCACAGTGGTGATTTGAACTCCATGGAAAACCAGGATTCTTATTTATACTTTTATTGTAAACCACAAAGAAAGACTGTGTCCAGAACCTGCTCCTCTGTTCACCTCTTAGATGAAGGTTACACACGTCTTTATCTTGGGATTCAGTCTGTTTAGACTGTCACCCTTGAACCCATATTCTTTAGGCACTGTTGCAACTGTCAGATAGGGATTGTAGAGGATTTTATATCAATCTGTTGTTTGCTTTTAATAAAACAATGTGTGCATTGTTGATGTAATCATAATATGCTTATAACTATGTGACTTTTTCATAAAATTTGCTGTGCAACATTACAGAAGAACAGACTGAACTTATGATATTGTTTGAAGGCCACCCGGGAAAAAACAATTCCTTATATGGTAGACATCCCGGAACAGAAGTAAGACAGAAAACGAGGAATAGAGTAGGGTATTGTCTCTCTTTGTGTGAATCTCTCACAGATCCACCACCACGAGGGCTGTCCCGCGTAGGGGAGTTAGATAACACGAAGTGAAACAAAACAGAGAACACGTGGAGGAGCAAAACAAGAAATCATCAGCATGGACTGATAAGAGAATCAACCCACATTGTATTGTTTTTTTCTGTGTAAGAATATGAAAAGACTGGGTCAGGAGGAGGTAGGAAGTCAGACTTCATGAACTGGCACAACTGTATGTTGTTGTCAGGGAGAGATAGTTTGGCCCAGAGCTCTGTAACGATCTCCTTTTTCTAATGCTATATTGCTGTTAGCTTTAATAAATACTGGGATTTGAACTTTGAAAGAGTGTCCTGTTTCCTTCATCAAACCAACACGCGAGTTCAGGTGACGAACTCAACAGGATTCACCAAAATTAGACTTGGGACCCCAGTCCCAGTGATTACCAACCGGGTACTCACTTAACTGACGTACAGGAACCGGACATACCAGAATCTCTAATCAAATTACATGCCATTAAGATGTGTTTAAATATGTGAGACTCATTCTTTTTTGGTTTACTGCCAGTTTATGATCCAGTATACACAGTACAGTGAAAAACAACACATTAGTAGCTACACAAAACAAACAGCTTTAGCTTTATTTTTGCGACTTGAAACAGGCTGACATCAACATATCTGCAGGTCCAAATGACTGCAGCTTCTATACTTACACAAATGACTGACTGACATAAAGCTCTAATATGTAGATTACAGAAATAAAGCTAGCGCTAGCATGAGAATGGAGAGCACACAACTCTGCTCTTCCCACCGCTCCCTCTCCCTACTCTGTGATGCTCCGCCCAGCCCTCCACCCACATCCTCTTCCTGTTCACTGTCTCAGCTGAAGCAGGAATTAGGAGCTTGCTAGCCTGTGAGTCAGCCATAGCGATTTCTTCCAGCAGCTAATACTATCTTGAAGAGGTGCAAGAGGAGCATTAGACCAGAAGCAGCTTCATGTATAGACTGATAGGTGTACACTGCCACCTCTGACTTTGGTGAAGCTCACTCAAACTTTAGAAGGGAATATCACTGCACTGCTGCCAGGCTGCTGCATGAGGCTGGGCCACAGAAGCCTTTGGCGGCACCTCTCCACATTAAATATGTTGAGGACAGTGTACCTCAAACTTTTTCAGGCCAAGGACTTAACCATTAAAATAAAACTCGCAGGAGAGCTTGCGCAGAAGAATGTGTCCCCTGTGACAGAGTTTTAATTATCAATAACCCCTGCACAGGAACACTGGCCCGATGTCATCACATGCACTGTGAGTCTCAGTCATGGTGATGACATTACAAGTCAAACTTGACACTGTCAGCTTTTAATTGAGCTGGTCTCAAACCGCCGCTCTGTGATCTTGCCCACACTGATAAAATGCCTCAGTGTGCACAAAAGTAAGTGATATGATTTAAATCCTATTGTGCAAGTTTCTTTACCATGTTTATAATTTGAGGCAGAGTGACGTCTCTCTACTACATCTACACAACGCTGTGTTTTTGGCCTCACTGTGACTCAGCTCTGCATCACTGCCACTCAGTCACTGTCATTATTGTGAGAACATCCACATTCAGCAGCTCCAGAGCTAACCCTAACTCCAAACATGGTCGTGGCCACACTACAGCACGACCATGTCACACATTAAAGAGCACACATCAGGCAGAATACATTGGTATGTTTCCTGTGTCGTTTACCATTCATTCACAATCACTGACACAAGGAGAAAATGTCTTGAGCTATGGTGTCACTCCGCAGTTATATAGTCCACCCTCAGAGAGTACAAACCATTTTATATCCATGTGCACCACTAATCTCCTTGTGTCAACGCTCAAACTTACAACACAAACACACACATGCACACACACAGATATACCATACACTCACGATCTTCCTCTCCCTATCGGTTGCCAAGGCTTTGGTCTTACCGGCAAAAGGCCTAGTGGGTAATCCTCTTATAATCTCTCTTACCTGAACCATCTGCATGTGCAGACACCACCAGAGGTGGAGAGGAGGACAGAGAGAGAGAGAGAGAGAGAGAGAGAGAGAGAGACAATCATTGTCATATACACTCAGTTGGCACTTTATTAGGAACACCTTGCTTAGACTAATGGAGTGTAACATGACAGTCCCCCTTCATGAAGGGTATAATGTTCAGTTTGTGATGAATCTGTTTTAAGGAGGTGCTGATTCAACTGTATGATCAGCTCCTAAAGCAGTACTGGGTAATGAGGATGAGGAGGCTGGGGGGTTTGTGGGGTTACAAGAGGAACAGAATGGGCAAGGAGAAATGATTAAACATGATGAGCAGAGAATTTCCTCATTATCTAAACTTCAGGCCGCCTGTCTTAGATCTAAGGTGAGCTGCCATCAAAAAAAGGAAATCACTGATATCACACAATTAACGAGCTTCATAGAAGAATAAGATTGAGCATGAGAGAGATGAGAGCAGAGATCATGTGATGTAAATCTGCAGTTAATGCAAAAAGCATTCCCGGGAATTTTCTACAGTAGGTTTAGCAGTAACAGCAGGACCCAGGACCAGTGCTGAAAATAACAGCAACCGACTGACCAACGACTAAACTTCCCTCCATAAGGAGACACAGACAGGAGGTCAGCAAAGGGCTAAATAGCCGTTCTAGTCAGTGCAATATACGATTACTGCAGCAGCTCTGTTATTAGTGTAGTCATGAGTCAGTGTGTGCAGGACTCTCCACTGCACGGACACACACTCAGCTGAGTCAGAGGTTATGTCAGGTAGAGCCTTGAGGTTTGATAATAACAGTGATCCAGCTTCAGTCTGGCTGTTTTAAGGTTCCACCCATGTGTACATGACTGATGACTGTTCCCACAACAACTATCAATGTCTCAACACAGTGTCGACTACCGTTACTAAAAACTCAAATTTTTATCAAAATTCTCCTCTCCATCATTTCAGTTTGAGCTTCAGTTTCCTGTAGTTCAAGAGCCGACAGCTTCTAAAAATAATTATGGGTCAGTCTTTGTCTTTATCTCATCTCATTCTGCCTCTACGTGTTGGCAGACTTGGTTCAATAAAGATAACGTCCCAAATAAAGAACCAAGACCACTTAGAGAATCAGCATATAGAGCCTGATGTTGAGAAACAGAGGTCAGAGTTTTAATAGAGAAGCTGCTCTAACTCCCTCCCTCCACAGGCTGAGGTAGTTACACTCTTCAGCCACGTTGGCATCCATGAAACAGTTTTGTGTATTTTGAAGTGAACTGTTGAAGCAGCATGGACGAGGGGAATTGTCTTAGTATCTTTGAAAACTGGGCTAAATGTTATTGAAAGGTTCTACTTTTTTAGACTTGTAGATCACACACTGTGGCATTGTGACGTCTATGCTCAGTTAATTAGGTCCTCACAGCTAAAACCAATGAGTCTAATCCAACAGCACTGCAATAAATCTTCTTTTCTGTTGTGTTCATTCAACTGTATGCTCATTTTAGTTTGTGATGCTGTTTGTGGGTGGACAACTCAGAAAATCTTACGATTCGATTCAAAACGATTCAAGAACGATGGTAATAGCTCATATAGGATGTTTTCTGTCTTTTCATCTTTACTAATTAACAATTTAATTCACCGAGCAGCTCAGAGGCTACCGGCAGCTACAGGCATCTTTTAAGATGACATGTTTTCTTGCGTGTTACTTAATGCATGATTGACATTTGGAAATCAATCGATACACCTTAAATGTCAATATGACAACTTTGACCATTTCATTTGTTTTCATTAGCTCTTCATGACATATGCTTTAGTGATGATCAGATCCTCAAGCTCTTAAAAATGTGGATCAAGCTGCAGATAACATGGGTCTGAGTTGCTTCTTCCACTCAAGGTAATAAAATCTGAAATGTGTCCAAACACTTCACTGAAGATGGGGCAGGTTGAATGACTTTTTCCTTTATGTTTTCCATTTCTCTCACTGCACTTTCTTCTCGCTTCTTTCCTCCGGAAACAAGGTAAACCAGCGCTGTCTAAAAAGCATAGAGTGAGTGACCCGCAGTGGCTGGAGAGATAATGATAAATATAAATATATACGGTACGGTTAGTACCACCCCCGCCTAATTTTCGGCCAGGAAAAACCCTGTTAACATGTTGTTTCTTTTAACTATGACTGTTCCACAACCTTAACCACATGTTTATTACTGTAACCATGACAACGAAGGTCCTCTAAGCTCGAGAAAGTACTTATTTTAACCCAGGATCTTTTCCTAAACCTAACCAAACTGTGACTGTTCCAGGACCCACCAGCTAGAGTTAATCCAGAATCCAAACATGTTCGAGACCACAACATACAACTAAACCTGCTATACACCACCATCTATCTGAAGAGCAAAAGTCATTCACTCTCATTATAAATTTAATAGCCCACACTGGCATGTGTGTGTGCATGTGTATATATAAGTGTGTATGTCCATGTTGGAGAGTTTGTGTGTGTTAATGGGCTGTTTGGACAGTTTTTCAAGGGAGTCTGCCCCACCACAGGAAGTCATTAACTTCAAAAGGACCTTGGCATCAAAAGACACCCAGGACACTGGGTAAACTGCCTCAGAGCTAGTTCATTGTCTATCAACACATGTACATACACAATATTTAAATAAAACAGAAAACAGAAAAATAAAGATGAAAAAGTCGCACTCAAAGGCAAAGGGGAAAGCCCACCATCATTATTCTCAGTGTTGAAATCAGTTCCGGAAGTCCAAGCCCTGCCCCCACCTCTGCTGTCAGACCACAAATGAACCACATCAGACTTTGGTTTTCAAGCAGCAGTCTGAAAGTGTTTGAGTTTGATCGGCAGCTTTCACATCAGCATCAATGAACAAAGTGGACAAACTCACCAGTGTGGCTCCTGGGGAAAAACTTTGTCCTTGGGCTCCTACTCTCCCCCACTATACATGACAGTTTAATTATTTCCCATAGTAACCTTTAACATACGTTCACACTAGTACATTTTCATTTCAAATTGCATCTCTTTTGCTACGTTTCCTCCTCCCGTTCAAACGACTTTATGAGCACCGAAAACGACTTTTGGAAACTCTGCTGGCTAGGGTTGTGCTGATCGACGATGATCTCGGTGATCAACGGTCATCAGAATGATTGCCGATTGCTCATGCCTTTGCAAATGTCAAGGAAATATTTGACCCCCATTAATATAGTAACTTATAATTTGTAGTATTAAATTAATATTAAATTTAATTTGCCCTGCCTAAGTTTCATGCACATAACCATATCTCTCCTGATTGGCTCTCATCAGCCTGGACTACCAGTAGTGACTACAACATGATAATGAATTACAGTGTTACTGACCTTGTTGTCTTTGCTAGCAGCTGCTGTTCAGTTAAATTCTGTATTTTATATATAATGCTACAACCGCCTACATCAACAACATGAACCCATGTCCACCGGCGTTATCAGCCCAACATGGAGTACCGGTTTTGGGTGAGGCCAGGAAGAACCAGTGCCTGGTGGAATAATTCTATCAATGAAGTAATGCTTCCTGAGAACACATCTGAATGTCCAGATCGGCCAGTACCAGTCTAATATGTCGCCGTATTTGCTTTATGATGGCTTCCAATCTATGTTTTCCACCGCCATGCTCACCTTATACTCACGTGTTACTTTAACCCTAACCCTCGATTTAACCCAAACCTAACCCACGCAAAGAAATGTATGGTCTTTTTGCCACTTCGCCACTGTTCCTCGTTCATAGTATTCTCTGCTAAACATAGTAGTGTGGACGTAGACTAGAGCTGAAATGATTAGTTTATTAATTGATTAGTCGATTAACAGAAAATGTATTGGGAATAATTTTACAATTTCGCTGCTACCAGCTTCTCATATATAAATGTTTGCAGGTTTCCCAGTTTTCAATGGTGAACTCAACATCTTTGGTTTTTTGACTCAGACAACAAAAGCTATTTGATCATGTCAACTTGGGCTTCAGGGAGTTTGATGGGGAATGGAGGAACAGTCATCTGATGATTGAAGAAACTAATTGTTAGACATATCAATAATGAAAATAATTCTTGGTTGTAATCTTACAGTACTCCTTTGATGGTTTTCTCTGAGTTGATTACTTGGCACAGAGAAATGAAAGCAATTAGATAAAAACAAACCAACACAGTTAAGGTCTGTCTACAAGGTGGGGGCCACAAAATGGAGATGTTATAGTTGATATTTAACATCAGTGGTGAAAATTTGTGATTAATTAAATTATATAAGACCAGCTGATATGGAGTAAAGCTGGGGCTTTTGGGCCCTTGGGTGTCTGGGGCCTCTGGGCAGCTGCCTGCTTTACCTGGTGGGTAATTCTGCCTCACTCACCAGAGTCTGTTTGACTGCACTCAACAGGTTAGTTGCAAAAGCACCTTTGATCTCCTGCTGGGAGCCTGCTATGTTTGGGGTGGCACTAATTCAATGGACTAATGTGTTTCATTTAGAATGGTGACTATCAAAAGTGACCAAATTCACCAATTCAGTAAACCAGACCATGTACCCTGACCGTGCAAATGTGCCAGCATAAAGCCAATCGTAGCTACCTGGAGTATGTCATGATGACAGCACTTCACCTCTGTTTTCACAATTAAATTCCCTCTGTCAAACACCCCCCACAGCCTCAGTGTCTAGATGGGTTGAGATGTGGTGGCTGTGAAGGCCACAGTGCAAGATTCATCATTTTCACCAAACCATTCAGTGAGCTCCGTCACCTGTACAGACGCATCTGTCACTGTATTCACTCTGTTCCAAAATATAATCAAAATCACAGAGTGGCCAAATGTAATATCCAAATCACAGGAGCTGAAATGTTTTTGATGAAGGTAAAATGTGTCACATTGTTGTGCATTGTTAGCACCATCAGTGTTGTGGCACTACAGAGACGCCCCGGGCAAAAAATCATATTCTCCAGACGTAAAGGAACATGATTGTTTGGTGCAAGACCAACAAAAATCACATCATCGTCATCATTTTTTTTTCGGAAAAATTAAATGCAAAACCATAATTCCAACTGACATCACAATAAAATAAAACTTTAAAACAATAATAAAACAATATAATTTTTTTGCATATCATGCAGCCCTAGTTTCTACACATTTCATCTGTCATCCAAGCTGTGAACTTCTATCTTGGTTAGTCCAAATGCACAGTATGTATCTCTATCATTACAGTAATACAATAGAATACCACCTTAGGAAGTTCTTCATGAATGAGTCATCTGAGACTGACTGCCATCCTTCATTTTCATTCTCACTTTCAGTTTCAATCGTTGGACTAAAAGATGAAACTGAGTTTGAAAAGTGAATTCGCCAGAGAAGCTGTCTGAGCTACTGCTCCTCCTTTGACTGCTTCGAGCTGTGGGGTTGAGCCAGTATGAGAGAAATGTGCCTTCGAGCAGAGGACAGACATGGCAAACATGCCTGATAATGTCACCTTGTCTGTCTTGAAAAACCTTTTCCAGATTTGACAATTTTTATTGCATCACAGCCAAAATCAGCTGAAAGTGTAATGTGCACAAAGATAATGTTCCATCCTACTTTGTGAATGAACACAATAAAAGTTGAATGACATGAGAATCAAATGAGTGAGTACAGTGTCTGCCCTCTGCTCTGTATCTGTTTCACCCACTTGTTAGCTCAGGCCTGATCATTAGCTGAATTAGGTCTTATAACAGTGAGAACCCTGAAACAGCACAATGGCCGCTCTGTTCGCTTGGCTCTGAGAGAGCGGCACACACAGAGAGTGCTCGTGGTTTCCAAGCAGCATTCCCATAGTCAGCCTGACCGAGTTTGTTTTTGTCACCTATTACAGCAACATTTGGGTTCCATGACCTTCCTCCTTTGGAACTGTGTGTGTGTGTGTGTGTGTGTGTGTGTGTGTGTGTGTGTGTGTGTGTGTTTCTGCAGGCAGAGAGCTACTACAGTATGTGCTGTGTTTCAAAGCTATGCCAGGAATGCTGTCACTCCATCTGGAGACAGACATCTTGTCAGGTGTCATAACAATATGGATGGGGGAATGCAGAAGGCCTGCGAATTAGTTATTTTCATTATCAGTTAATCAATAAATGATCCATTCATAGGGCTGCATGATATGCAATAAATAAATAAAAAATCATATTGTGATCATTTTGGCAGATATTGCGATTTCAGTGTGAATGGTTGTTTTTGCATTTAATTTTCACTGAAAAAAGTTACAGATGATGGTGATGTGATTTTTGTTGGTCTAGTAGGCTACAACACAATCATGTTCCTTTATATCTGCAGAATATGATTTGTAGGCCAGGGCATCTCTGTAGCACCACAACACATATGGGGCTAACAATGCTCAACAATGGGACACATTTTAACCTTTATTAAAGAAATTGCAGCTCCTGTGATTTGGATATTACACTTGCCCACATTGCGATTTTGATTATATTTCTATTAACTGCTCAATTAATTTAGTCTACAAATGTCAATGTTTATGACAAAGCCCATCACTAGATACCAGAGCCAAAGTGATATAACAGTCCAAAACATTTGACATTTCATTTAAAATGATATAAAATGACAAAAAACACAGCAAACCTGCTGCAACTAGAAGATATGTATAGCATTTTTTTTAACTGATAATTCAATTCATATTTAAAATAATCACCTGATGTAATTGACCATCAGTGTTTGTACTTGGTCCGTCTTTCTAATGAAATGCTGAATTTCTTAAGATAGTATTTCATCAGCCCTCTGTATTTAAACTGTGAGGGGAAAACTGGCAGTAACCAGCGTCTTTGTAGATAAACATGACCCGACTGAATTCATTAGAACGAAAGCTTTGGTGATGAAGAATCCGCTCTCTACCTCACCTCCTGTCTCAAACAGACACCAGCACTTTGTCTATTTCCAGTCCAGTGCCAAACATTCATATTCATGTAAGTGACACTGACTTCAAGTCAAACCCTTCGAAAACTTGGCAATACAGCGTGACAAGGACTGTACGGGGTTTCTGCTGAACCCCACCGTCAGAACACTGCAGAATGTTCTGCAACAAGCAAAACACCGAGCTGATGTGTTAGTGAAGCCGCTCGCTGAGGCTGGAGCTCAGTCCTGCAGAATTAAGAGATTTGTAAACAGGGTTTGGCACGGCCGGTGTCTCCATGCAGGAGAGACCTGGACATGTTGATTGACAGGACGAGACTGCAGCAGTTAGAGAAACGCGTCTACATAAGACAGAGAAGATGTCCCGGGCTAATGCTGTAGCTAAACCCCCGACCGCAAACAGGAGGTTAAGCTAGTTCGATGTAAGGACAGGTAAAACAACAAACAAACAAACAAACAAAAAAACAAACAAACAAACAACCCATTTGAATCAACGTACATGTTTGCTGCGTTGTCCTGGCTCCTCTCCTCACCCAGCTGACTCAAATCTTCCTTTATCCAAATAAGAAACCCGGCGGCTCCTGAGAGGAACTAACAGGCAGTCATCTCTCGGTCCATCAGGCTCCTGTTAGCAGGGTCCTATCTGGTAAAACAAAAAGATCCAGTAGGCTGGTTCAGAGAGCCGCTTTCCTCCATGCAGCCAGCAGCCAGGGCTCACTTCACAAGCGTCAAGCCTTCCGTAATCAATGTGAACACTTCCGGTCGGCTCTTTCAAATTCAAACACCGCTCATGCGATCTACATGTTAAACCGCTATACTGTAGTTCACCTCACATCCGGTATGCACGACCTCAGCTTCACTATTTGACAAGTGGTTTAATGTGATTTGTAAAGTCCAATATCCAGTGATATGACGAGGTGGGTCTATTTTATGATATGATTTTAAGGTTCTGGATTAACTAGAACAACTGGCGGTTAAAGGTTTACATCCCTGTTTATCCAGAGTGATATAAATATTAACCACTGTGTAAAGTTTTGTCAAAATTTATGTGTGAAGTCTTGAGTAATGGCTAAAAAGTGTTTTGTGAGGTCACCTTGACCTTTGACCCCCAAAATCTAATCAGTTCATCCTTGAGTTCTAGTGAATGTCTGTGCCAAGGGATTCCCTTAAGGAGTTCTCGAGATATCACATTCACGAGGCCAAAATCATGTATGCCTCAATATGCCAAAAGCTCTGACTGTCAGCGGTGCAGAGGCATAAAAATTGTCAACATTATTTTTATAGTCCCCATTATCTCAGCTGATATTAAGCTTTAAAGCACCACACCACAGATTTCCACACAACAAACCATAGAAACACTGTTCAAAATGTACAGAAATGTGGAGGAACTTGGGTTAAAAGGAGACCAGCAAATAATCTTTACTGCAGGGTCTCCTCGCAGGTTTCTGCGACAATGTCACAGAATCTTAAATATAACACTCAAACATAAAACAACACATTTCTTTATAATTGTGTTACATGAAGTAGTAATGAAGACAGAGTTATATTTTTTAAGATGAATTTGTTTATGCTTGGTCTGACTATGGATCCATTAAACAAGAAGTGATTTTATGGTTGCCCTTACCCTAAGAAACAGTAAAATATGAAAGGTGGTCTTAAGGCAAGTGTCCATGTGCCTTTTCATCAAAGGCATTTCCCATATTCACTAGCTGTCTGAAAAGAAGATAACATTTATTATGTGTGATTTATTTTCTGTATTTATTCTTGTGAAATTGAATGTTTGTTTTGTCTTTACTTGACTTTGCAGGAGAAACATCAACAGAACAGGGGTGTTAAAAAGGACTCTTCCCCTCAGGTTGTACTGGATCGCCATCTGCTGGACATTTGAAATCATGTGGAGCTGCAGTCACTTCTATGTGGATCAGTTGGTCAGTTCAGTTGAAGTGCATACTGCGTTGTTCCTGCATGTGCTTTATCTATATGCATGGAGTAAGTAAGTGACAGCTACTCAGTTAATAGCAGTGCTGTAGAACATTATGAAGTTGTTAGCATAATGTTTATTTATTGTCTATATAACTATATAGAGAGGAAATCTCTCTAAAATGTCAGATGGTAATCATCATGTTATACTAAATCATATATTTCTTCACTGCATGTGCACTGAGAACACTGTTTCAGTGTAACAGACAGCCATGGCTGGATAAACCTGTTAGCTGGCCCTCTGGGAAAACATGCTGTTGGGCCCCAGTTTACATTCTGCCTCCAAGTATTTCATCATCTCAGTAGCACTTGTTGTCTCAGGTACCACTGAGATGAGTAAGCCTGATGACTGTTGGTGGACACTTAACTGCTGAGGAACATTTGTGCACCTTAGATTCATAATGGTACAATATAATAGTAACTGTAATAACTTTATTTATATTGCACTTTTCTACACAAAGTTAAAAAGTGCTAGTGCCAAACGAAAGGAGCAAACAGAGTAAAAATGCTAATTAAATAAATTAGAAGAAGAATTAAAAGTACAACACAGAATGTAGCAGTGAAACAATGAGGAGCAAAGAAAAATAAGAACAGAACAGGATACAGAGCAAATTTAGGAAAAGGCTATTGGATAAAAAGTCAGTTTTAAGATGAGATGAGATAAGATGGTCAAAGCAAAGTGGATTGTACAAAAAGAACTGCAAAATGAAAATATCAAATACTAAAAATTTACAAAAGATGAATAATAGAATAATAATATAGCAATATAGTATGTACAGATAGATAAAAATATGGTAAAATATGTCACAAAAAATAGCACCATAACCATAAGGAATATTGCACAGTTGGTGTGTTTTAATTATTAGAACATGATGAGTTTGTCAGTTCTTGGTGTGTGCGTGTGTGTGTGTGTGTGTGTGTGTTTGTGTGTGTGTGTGTGTGTGTGTGTGGCGTCTACTGAGAGCAGTGTTTGTTACAGCAGTAGAAGTGATTAACAAGTGATTTGCAGAGTTGTCTAGCCTGACACACTCCAACACTGAGGGCCACAGACTGAGAAGGCCTGGTCTCCTAGGGTAACAAGATAGGAGACATCCGACTAAGAATCTCAAGCTGTGGCTCAAAAGGGATTAACATATCATTAATATAACTCAAAGCCAGTCATTCTGTGCTTTTGAGAACATCTGGAACATGAATAAAAACTCATGTTAAAATCATGTAAACGTCGGCTTTAATACACTCGTTAATACACTGCTAAAGACTTGGTACTCTCCTTGACTCCTCTCTCGCGCTCTGATCCTCTCCTCCACTAGCACTTTCCAATTGTGACTGAGAACTAGGCCTACTGTCAGTCCTGACACATTAACCGTATCTCGTCGGTAACATGAATTAACTTTTTTTTCCCATATTAGAAGAACTAATGATGTCTGAACTTTCACCTGTCCTCGCGATTCTCCTCCTCACAAACTCTCTTTTTAAAATAATCTATAATAAATAATCTTTTTCTGCAAAAAAAAAACATACACGATGGGATGTAACGTTAATTTAGGGAAACTTTTCAGGAAGCGAGGTGTAAAAGAGATCATTTTCACTTGTTTGAAGAGCCTCAAAATCAGGTGGCCGCCTCCTTCCGCAGGCAGAAAATCCAGCACGTTCATATTCTTCTTCTTTGGCAATTTCGGATGGCTCTGCCTGATGCATGGATTACAATACAGCAAATCCACTGAGTGCCAAGAATACAAGTAGGCCTACTAGAATTTTGTCGGGAGGCAGAGGCGGCACGAAATTTGACGGAGGCAATTCTCTACAGGAAAAACCCTGTGCTAATTGCTAACTATGCTGCTCAGCAAGCCTACCTAACTAGCCTTGAGGATGCTACAAACACATACTGCGGGTGGGGGAACTAGAGTCCCAAGTCTACCAGCTGAGGGATGAAGTGACCAAAGTCAACCAGAAGGCAGAAGACTTGGAGGGAAGACAACTTCACTGCAATATCCGAATCTTAGGGGTAAAGGAAAAGTTTGAGGTGGGCTTTCTCCCTGCTAACTCCGTGGCTAAGCTACTAGTTTTGGACCTCGACACAATGCCAACACTGGACTAGGAACATTGCATCTTACAGCCAGCACCCACAAGGACAGCAGGCCAGGGCCTTCATTGTGAAATTTCATTATTATCAAGAGAAACTTGAAGTGCCAAGGAGAGCAGCAAGGATGAGCCCACTAACTTATAATGGGGATAAAATCATGATTTCCTGAACCTGCCGCACACAGTGGTGAAACGCAGAGGTGCATTCAGAGAGGTAAAGAAGCTCCTGCACAACTACCAGGGTGTGAGATTTGGTATGTTTTATTCAGCAAGCCCCACATCTCATCTTCTCATGGAGAGAAAATTTTCACAGACCCAGAAGTTGCCAAAGCCCATGTTATGTGTAGCCAGGTGTAAAAAAACACACACAGTTAAATGAGTACAATAAAAGAAGAGAGACAGTGTTTATTTTCTTTATCTTTATTTGGTCACATCGAAGTGTTAAAAGTCCCATTGCATTTAAATGCACCACTCAGTTCACGCAATCCCAGGTGGGGGTACCTAGCCTTCCACGGCCAATCAGAGGCTACGCAGGTTACACTCAGCCTGTCGGATCAGAGTAGGAGTGCAGGCGCGTTGTTCTCCCGGTCTTTTTCTGAAGCTAGGGCAGCTGCCTGTTAAGAGGAAGAGAAAAACGAGGAAAAACCCGGAGTTTACCTGTGAAAAGGCGAAAGAGACAGTCGGAGCACTTACCCTCTGGAGGTCTGGAGCCAAGTGACTGTACGAGGGAGAGAAGTTACGTCGGCTAACCACTTACTCTCCATCTGGATAGCTGCTGCGAGGTCTGACATCGGCGTGCTCCGCCTTAATACACAGAGCAACGGTCAGGTTTTTTAGGAGGACGGAAAGTCCTGAGGATCGGGACAAACTTCCGGCCGTAACAGATGGCGAGCCAACTACCTTGAAGAAAGATCAGCACCGAGAGGATCCACGTACACACTCATTCACACACACACTATACATTTACATTATACTCCACAGATCTTTGGAATCAGGTGAACCTGCCATAACTCTACAACAACAAACCTGCAACAATTTTTGCTTTGTTTAAGGGCCCCAACGGACATTTTTATGTGTGCACACTACTTATTTTCTGAAAGTTTGGGTTACTATTTTGTATTCTGTACAAGCCAGACAAATCCTTTCATTCACTGTAAAAATCATACGAGTGGCTACTCAACTGTTATTCTTGCGTCTGCCTCATTATTGTTGTTCGGTATAATGGCTCCTTCCGAATTTGGTGTCTTCTGATCCTGGCCCAGATCTTGTTATTAGTCCAAGTTGTTCTTCTACTGTAATTCACTTTTATATTTCTAAAATTGGTTACATATGGAAAACCTTCTCCCGGAATGGAGTCGTCTGAATGACTGATAAATGCTTTTTATCAATCTACCGGATAACTGTAATTATAGTATGGCCCTGCACAGGCTGTGAAATGAATATAACGTCTGGTCCAGGAAACGGTGTGAACCTGACGCCACAGCTCACCACACAGTGTTTGGAACTACGCTTAATTTGATCCTGCGCTTATACTTAAAGGAAAAAGGACAGGAAGATGATGTATCTGAGCAATGGACAGTGATGGCCTGTTATATGTTCTGTTTCTACATGGTGTTCCCTGCATATAACTGTGTTCGAATAGTAGGAAAACCTGGCGGAAGAACCCGTCAAGATGATTTTCAACGCACACCTCCGGCAGAGTTTCGATCGCGTCCCGAGGGCAGTGGGGGACATTGAGTCCGAATGGGCCTTGTTCCGCTCTGCTATTGTTGAGGCGGCTGTTGCAAGCTGCGGCTGCAAGGTAGCTGGGGCCAGTCGTGGCGGTAACCCCGGTACCCGCTGGTGGACACCAGGGGTGGGGGAAGCCGTCAGGCTGAAGAAGGAGGCCTACAGGGCGTGGTTGGCCTGTGGGTCTCAGGAACCAGCTGACTGGTACCGGCGGGCCAAGCGGACTGCAGCCGCGGCAGTTGCTGAGGCAAAAACTCGGACGTGGGAGGAGTTCGGTGAGACAATGGAGGAAGACTATCGATCGGCTCCAAAAAGGTTCTGGCAAACCGTCCGGCGCCTCGGGGGGGAAGGCGGCAACTCGCTCACACTGTTTACAGTGGGGGCGGGGAGCTGCTGACGTCAACTGAGGATATAGTAGGATGGTGGAAGGAATACTTTGAGGAGCTCCTCAATCCCACCAACACGTATTCCGTGGAGGAAACAGAGCCAAGAGACCTGAGGATGGATGATCTAATCTCTGGGGCAGAAGTCGCCGAGGTAGTGAAACAACTATGCAGTGGCAGAGCCCCGGGGTGTGATGAGATCCGCCCTGGGTATCTCAAGGCTCTGGATGTTGTAGGGCTGTCTTGGTTGACACGCCTCTGCAACATTGCATGGACAACGGGGGCAGTGCCTTTGGAGTGGCAAACCGGGGTGGTGGTCCCCATCTTTAAGAAGGGTGACCAGAGGGTGTGTTCCAACTACCGTGGAATTACACTCCTCAGCCTCCCTGGTAAGGTCTATGCCAGGGTACTGGAAAAGAGGGTCCGATCGATAGTTGAACCTCAGATCGAGGAGGAGCAATGTGGTTTTCGTCCTGGGCGTGGAACTGTGGACCAGCTCTTTACCCTCGCTAGGGTGCTGGAGGGAGCATGGGAGTTTGCCAATCCAGTCCACATGTGTTTTGTGGATTTGGAGAAGGCTTACGACCGTGTTCCCAGGGGCTCCCTGTGGGGGGCACTCCGGGAGTATGGGGTGGATGGCCCCTTGTTAGTGGCCATTAAATCCCTGTACCAAAGGAGTGTGAGTCTGGTTCGCGTAGCCGGCAGTAAGTCGGACCTGTTCCCGGTGAGGGTTGGACTCCGCCAGGGCTGCCCTTTGTCACCGGTTCTGTTCATAACTTTTATGGACAGAATTTCTAGGCGCAGCCGGGTGGTGGACGGGTTTGGGTTCGGTGGCGGGAGGATCTCGTCTCTGCTTTTTGCGGATGATGTGGTCCTCCTAGCTTCATCGAGCGCCAACCTTCAGCTCTCGCTTGGGCGGTTCGCGGCCGAGTGTGAAACGGCTGGGATGAAGATCAGCACCTCCAAGTCTGAGGCTATGGTTCTCAGCCGGAAACGGGTGGATTGCCCGCTCCAGGTCAGGGGGGAGGCTTTGCCTCAGGTGGAGGAGTTTAAGTATCTCGGGATCTTGTTCACGAGTGAGGGTAGAATGGAGCGGGAGATCGACAGGCGGATTGGGGCGGCGTCAGCAGTGATGCGGGCGCTGAATCGGTCCGTTGTGGGGAAAAGGGAGCTAAGCCGGAAGGCGAAGCTCTCAATTTTCCGGTTGATCTACGTTCCAATCCTCACCTATGGTCATGAGCTTTGCGTAATGACCGAAAGATCGAGATCGCGAATACAAGCGGCCGAAATGAGTTTCCTCCGCAGGGTGGCCGGGCTCAGCCTTAGAGATAGGGTGAGGAGCTCGGTCATCCGGGAGGGACTCGGAGTAGAGCCGCTGCTCCTCCATGTCGAGAGGAGCCAGTTGAGGTGGTTCGGGCATCTGGTGAGGATGCCTCCTGGACGCCTCCCCGGGGAGGTGTTTCGGGCATGTCCCACCGGGAGAAGGCCTCGGGGCCGACCAAGGACACACTGGAGGGATTATATCTCGCAGCTGGCCTTGGAACGCCTCTGGATTCTCCCAGAGGAACTGGTGGAAGTGGCTGGGGAGAGGGTCGTCTGGACCTCTTTGCTGAGGCTGCTGCCCCCGCGACCCGGATCCGGATAAGCGGGAGACGACGAGACGAGATGAGACGAATAGTTCATGTTGACACGATGTTTATCAATGCTAATATTAAGAATGTGTAGGACTTAGAGTTTTACTTTGTTGTTCTCTGCTAAGAGCAATTCAAGTAGTTGAGTTTAAAGGAGGATAAGTGCAGAGTAGCAGACCCTCGTTAGCATGTTGACTCATAGCTCATTTAGGGGGTGGGTGCTGGTCATCTCCTGTTTTGGGGGAGATGTGCCAAGGTATAAGTGTCACATACACAGATTAGTTTGGTCACCTTTTGTATGTTCTTTTTTTTTCTTTTTCTTTTTTTTCTCTCCTCCTTTTCAGCTGTGTTATTGTACCTTTGATTTTAATCATGTTTTATTTAGCACTCACACTCCCTTATGTGACTTAATTTTTCCTAACTAACCAGTTATGGCTATCTCCAATAATCTGATCGGTAATACAATGTCCTCCTCTATTACTTGTATTACTTGGAATATTAAAGGGCTCAATAACGCAGTTAAACACAATAGAATATTTACACATCTTCAGACTTTTAAACCAGATATCTTATTCCTTCAAGAAACTCACCTTCGGATAACAGAACATGTCAAATTAAAGAAGAACTGGATAACTCAGACTTACCATTCAAGCTTTAATTCAAGAGCCATGGGAGTCGCGATACAGAAAAATGTTAGGTTTATCTCTACCAATATCATCTCAGATATTTATGGCCATTTTGTAATAGTTACTGGGAAACTGTTTAACATACCTGTCATTTTGGCCAATGTTTAAGCCCCAAATTGGGACGATTCACAACTCAAATTCAAAACTAATTAGGACATTGCCTGACCTTAATAAATCACCCTAATTCTTGGTGGTAATTTCAATAGTGTCCTAGATCCAACTCTGGACAGGTCAAAAACCAGACAATCTATCTCAATCTCTATCATTTCTTCAGATTCTTCAAATAATGTTTCAGATCCACTGTGTGCGATTGACCCAACTTCTAAACATTACTCCTTTTTTCACCAGTACACCATTCATATTCAAGTATTAACTACTTTCTGCTAGATGATGCGCTTATTCCAAAAGTTACATCCTATAGATACCATGCTGTTGTAATATCAGACCATTCCCCTGTTCAAATGAATATCTCCTATTCAGACTGTCATGAACAGCAGTGAGTGTGGAGATTTGATCCATCATTGCTGTCAGATGAAGACTTTTGCAGGTTTCTTTCACTGCAAATAGAGTTATTTTTAGAAATTAATAATACTCTATCTGGAAGTCCCTTAAGGCCTATCTACGAAGCCAAATCGTCTCATATACTGTACATAAAAATAAAAAATGGAATTTCTATACATTATATGTACCCTGCAGCCCTGCACTTTTTTTTTTTTTTTTTTTTTCTTCTTTTCTATGGGGGGGTGGCGTTTGGTCTATTTGATTTGACCACCTGTTATTTGCCATCTGTTGGCAAGATTGTTGTATTGTTATTAAAGAAAATGTATAAATAAAGTGTTAAAAAAACAAACAAACAGGTATGCTCGGTCACTATAGTAACCAGTTGCTGTGTAGATGCTAGTTCACAAAGCTAACTAATTACACTGATTAAGTCAAGGCTATTTTTACTGTTGACCATGTTGGATTTCAACAACACAGGTGTAGATAGATAGATGGATGGATGAATGGATATATAGATAGGTAGACATAGATTGGCTGAGGTGTTCTACAGCCTGATGGCAGTGGGAACAAAGGATCTCCTGAACCTCTCTGTTCTGCAGTGTGATGAGACGTTTGCTGCAGCTGTAGCTGCTTCTCTGTCCTGCCAGAATGTTGTGTAGAGGATGGTTGGTATTGTCCAAGATGGCCTCCATCTTGCATTGCATGCGTCTCTCCACAATAGTTCTAAGTGAGTCCAGACTCCTGCCAAGCACAGACCCAGCCTTTTTGACCAGCTTGTCCAGTCTCTTTGTGTTCATGTCTGACATGCTGCTGCCCCAGCAGACTGCAGCATAAAAGAGTACACTGTCCACCACTGACTGATAAAACGTGCAGCATTTCACTGCAGACGTCAAAGGACCTGAGCTTCTTGAGGAAAAAGAGCCGGCTCTGCCCCTTTAGGTAGATGCCATCTGTGTTCAGGGACCAGTCCAGTTTACTGTCCAGGTGCACACCTAGGTATTTTTAAGTGTGCACCACCTCAATGTCCTTCCCTTGAATGTTGACTGGCTGAAGGGTGGGCCTAGACCTCCAAAAGTCCATGACCAATTCACTAATGATATTAGACCTTGATGGAAGCAAAATCACTCATGACATTATTATATTATGACAAATAACTAGAGATGACTCAGAAATAAATAAATAATCAGCCTGTCTGATTCTATTTCCTTTCTTTTTCTAATATTGTCCTTATCCCTAAATTGTGCACCTGTCACCCCTCTGGATTACCGGTAGTTCCTTCCCTTTGTGTTTGTATGTTGTTTTACTCCATGTCTTTGTTTTTCCCTGCTCTTGAGATTTTCTGCCCCACCCTGATGTTTTTCACCTACCCCCAGTTTCCCCTGCCTCCCATGTGTATTTCAGTCTCTATCTTCCCCTCAGTCTTTGTCAGTTTGTCTGTTCTCTCCTCTGGTGTTTCCTCAAGCTTCCTGAGTTTTGCCTGAAGTTTGGATTTTCAGAGTTTTGTATTAAGCTTTTTCACCATCTGCATGTAAGCTACTTTTATTTTATAAATGATCTTTGAACCTTCCAGCCTCCGTCTTTATCTGGGTCTGGAAATCTGACAGTACAAACTGACCAAAACACAGACCCAGCAGACTCTGCTTTTGAAAGTAACCAGTTGTTTTCCTCGTGGGCTATATGGAGGGTGGAAAAAGGAGAAACTCCACTATAGACTAAAAACCTGACTTTTAAAATGGCTCGTGAAGAAGCCTCCTTAAAGCCTTGGCTGAGGGATGCCTTACCTGGCTGGCTTAAGGACTTCATAAACACCAGCCAGTCTTCAAGTCTGCTCACCTTCAGTTTGTTAGCATTGGGCTTACTATTTTTCCAGCCTGTCTTCTGCCCAGCTAGCTCACAGCCTGGTAGCCTCCAACTAGTTTCCCAGTCAGCTAGCACAACCTTCCTCCCAGGCTTGTGTCTGACCCAGTGAGTCTCCGGCCTGGCCCTCCATGCGGCTAGCTCTCGGCCTGCTAGCCTTCAGCATGGTAGTCCTCAGCCTGCCTCCCAGTATGCTAGCCTCCAGCCTACAGCCAGTACACATGATGTCTCTGGGGATCTGCAGCCAGTTTCAGCAGCCACAGCCTCTGCTAGCCTCCATCAGTTTCCCTGTTGACCAGCAGTGATAATGTATGTTATGATTTGGCACTATACAGTTGAAACTGAATTGAACTGAAAGGTAAAAAAGTAAAATACTTGAGTTAAGAAATACTTTCACATAAGTAAATAAAAAATACAATACAAGAGTAAATGTAATTCATTACTAAACCTCTGCCTAGATGAAATCCGGTAGGCGTAAGTATTGCAACCACCTCCTTAAAGACACTGAAAAATATGTATAAAAAATATAGATTTTATGTAGTTTAGTTTCATACAAAATTCTGTAACTTATAACAAAATATGTAAACATCAAAAACAAGACCCAGATACAGAATATTATGGGTGACAGTCTTCAGTCAGCGTTGCACAGCTCGACCTGATACATGTCCTTTTTCTTGAGTCCACCTTTCCCCTAAATCTCTACAACTCCTGACCAAATCTGTAGGCTACTGATTCTCATTCTGTAATTCGTTCTTTGGATTAAAATTGTGAAGATTGTTTTAATTCTTCCATGAACCTTTGCATATGAGATAATAATCAAAAATTAGTCTCCTTGTGTGTTTTAGTTTGGACCAGTTCTGAGTTCTGAGTCACTACATGATCAACACAGTCAGTATATTTACCTCAACCTTATGGAGAGTTGCCAGAAGATGGCAGTCAAGGATCACAATGATCACAACTCCACCTGCAGATTTTTCTCAGTCTCCACTGTGGACTGGTGCATGGTACAGGGAAACAGCTTTTATCTATCCATCAGCAACTGTATCCTGTGTGACAGCGCTGAGACCTTATGCACTTTAACCATTAAGGACTAGACTGTACTATTTGCACCTTACTATCTTTGTATTTGTTTGGTTTGTTTTTATTTTGTCTGTTATTTGTGTACATCATCACTCTGAAGGAACACAATTTTGTTTTCATATTGAGTAATGTAATGTATATGGAGAGAATTTAGGTAAATTCCACATGGAACCTCAAACCACTCACCCGAACTCTACATCTGTAAAGATTCAGGAACTCCTTGTACCACTGTCTGCTTTATTTCATCGTTGGCTTACTGCTGGAATTTTTTTGCTTCTCACTTAAAATTCATGAGATATGACATCTCCATTCTGCTGAGGGTATCAACTCATCATATTCAGATCATATTCTTCATATATTTATAATCTAAAATGTTTTTACCCTGATTGTCCACACTGTAAATCCACTGTTGTTCGATTCTGTACATCTATTGTATGTCCTCTATTGCTCCTCAAGAGGTTTCTTCTTCCATTTTTTTTTCCTCGTCTGATTTGTGGGTCTACAATGTTATAATGCTGTACTGGATTGTTCAGCCCCTTGAGGCAAATTTGTGATTTGTCATATTGGCCTATAACACAGGATTTAACTTGCCCTGGATCAGAATCATCTAATCCCTAAGAGCAATTTATGGGAAACATGATGGAGCAGTGACAGTGAGCTGAAGAGAGACTGGAAGAGTGGATGCCTGATCCCGAAGAAGAGGCTGGGGAAAATGACCTCACCACAGAACTTGAGATGTCACCTCGTTCCATTCCTCCATTAACTGTATGTAATTAATGTTCTGTATATGTGTGGACTCGGTCAGTATGTAATTAATGTTCTGATATAGATAGAACTGCTGTTTGCCTATAATTACTGTATACTGGTGGTCCAGTGTGGGCTTTACTCTGGATAAAAATCATGTTGTGTGCGTGTCTGTCTGTGCGTGTGTGTAATAAAAGGCTTGGTCTGTCCACTGTCTATCAGATGATGTCCTAATGATGTCACATTGTTGACAATGAGAGGAGAGGAGAGGAGAGGAGAGGAGAGGAGAGGAGAGGAGAGGGCAGAATGGGAAGAGCGTAGGACAGGAGGCACCTTCTTCTCAGGTTGTCTGTATTTACTGTTCACATGAAGGTAGATGTGTTGACTGTGTAATCACTGTGCACTAGTGTGTGTGTGAGAGAGAGCGTGTGCTGAGGTGTCAAAATTCCCTTCCCCGTACATTATTAAAATGTGTAGAGTTACAAATTGCTGTATACATTGTCTGAACATACAGTGAGGAACCACAAACCTTCTGCTGCACCTCGCCGTGTTTCCCATGTACTGTAGTATTTCCTATTTTATTTTGGTGTCACTTACCTCTCCTCTAGTTTCAGATCCCCTCTGTCTGCTCTTGTGTGTTTCCTGCCAATATGATTGTCTGATTGGTTTCACCAGTGTCTCACTGTCTTCCTCCTCCACTGTATTTTGTCTCTTTTCCTTGTCACAAGCGTTCCAGCCTTTCACCTAATGTTGTTCCTGTTTTTTTGTTCTTTGTCTAGTTCTATTGGCCTCACTTTTTTCTTAGCCCTTTTCTGTTTGTTTTTGTGTACACATGTACCAACTTGTTTCCAAATGGACACAGATTTTTATGCCTCTGCGCTCGTGACAGTCAGAGCCAGAGGTATATCGTTTTCAGGTTGTCTGTCTGTCCCTCTGTCCCATTCTCATGGACACAATATCTCATTAACGACTTGAGGGAATTTCTTCAAATTTGGCACAAACATTCACTTGGACTCAAGGACAAACTGATTAGATTTTGGTGGCTAAAGGTCAAATGTCAAGGTCAGTGTGACCATACAAAACACTTTTTAGCCATTACTCAAGACTTCACGCAGCAATTATGACAAAATTTCACACAAATGCTTCATATTTTCTATGACTTTGGATAAACAGGGATGTAATCTGAAACTAGTCTGAGTGGAGGAGGCAGACAACCACCAGGAGGTGATTCTAGTCTTGTTTTAACCCAGTAACTCTCTCCTGTGTGAGTCCTTTGCCTTGTGGTTTAATGGTTGTTTCAGCATTACTTTTAGCTAGGTGTTCCTAATAAACTACCAACTGAGTATATGTGTGTGTGTGTGTGTGTGTGTGTGTGTGTGTGTGTGTGTGTGTGTGTGTGTGTGTGTGTGTGTATGTGTGCGCCTGTGTTGACAGAGCGAGTGAGAAGCCGTCTTCTCAAAACTGGCTGCAATGTCGAGATGTCACCTCGGTGTCACTTCATGCCAGTGTAGATGTTCTTGTCTGTAATTATACTTTAAACCAGAATGAGACACACACACATTTAGGGACCCACTCACACAGACCTTGTTTCACCGGGGGAATTTTTTTGGAAAAAAAAGACATTTAAACTACTTGAAATACAGAGTGTAACTCGCTGCTGAGTATCGGTAGCAGGGGTTTCAGGGTATTAAGATATCATGTACCAGTTAATCAAGGGATCAGGGTACCAGAGTACGGGGCAGTGGCAGGCTCTCCAAAAAAAAAAATATATACAGTATATATATACATACATGATTTTAACACAAATCTACTGCACAGTACAAATATGAGTCCTATAACAGCCAACACTGTCCCAACATGAAGAGATCAGGGCTGTTTAAACAGGTCATGGTGCTGAAATGAAGTCTAATTCACTTATAACATGAATAACACTGGTAACTAATATAATTTGGCCAGAACAGATTTGTTTCAACATCAGTAGTTTCATAGTTTCAGTTAGACCACTGTCTTTGTGTGTGAACCAATCACCAAACAAGTCTTAATATAAGCTGCTGTAACTCAGTGGAAATTATGACATCTGCCCTCACAGATTCAACAGTTCTATAAATCAGTGTCGTTCTTAATTAATTAAAAGTTTGATACTCTTCAATATATTTACACTCTGTAATTAGCGCTCTATATAACAGTCCACCATTCCTGTGTTGGATCAAGTTGCCTGCCACACTTGAGGCTTTCACAGGATAGGCTGCAGCATGTAATCTAGTGTCACTGCTTGTATCAGTTACTGCTAATGCAAACCCAATGGTTTTTACTGCTGCTGATGAAATGAAGTGGTCACAGAAAGACAGTTTGTCCAAAATGTGTCTACAAGAGAACAATGGTCAGTTTTGTGTGAGCGGATCATTTCCCATTTCTGGAGTGATGGAACTTGAAGAGGCAGCCACAGTCAGCTGCTCGATAAATAAGGTGAAAGGCTGCTCACCTCCAACTTAGCAAGGTAGCCAACTCCAAGGTAGCCAACTTCCCATGCTCTCTGTGGAAAACTACTCAGGCTGTGTGCCGCATGAAATCAGACAGCTGCAGTTCTTATTGACTGACTTTATTAAAACAACAGGAGTTTGTTTGGCTGCGCTGTGAACAGATACGGTAGCTATTTCTGACAGTGTCTACTTTAGTGTGAAACCCAACTGCATGGAGGACCAGGGATGCCCCAGGAAAAGTAATAAAGCATTTCCTTTATTTCATGTTTTAATAGGCTTTAAAAAAGGAATTGTAAAATTAGGTTATAATTGAACTATTATAGTCTCTATAGTTTCTGTGACACTCTACGCCTTCAGTGCTGCTAAAACCCACTGGATAGTACTCTAACCAGTCAAACAGCTTAACACATCCCATGGCCAATTGGATAGTTTAGCCTGGTTTTACCAGCACTGAAGGCCCACAGTGTCACAGAAAGGCTAAATGGAGAAGCTAAATGACTAAGCTAATCGATTAGCTAATAGGGAAAGGAAAAGCAGCTGGAAAAAGGAAATGGCCATTGAGGAGGGAATCCAGGTATGAATTCCCATTTTTAAAATGCCTTTTCAAATAGTGTTTCAAATTCTATTATTTATTCATGAATTTATAAAAGTATTTCCAAATGATTTATTTAATGAGAGCTGTTTTTGTAAATCCATTTTTAAATCTTAAGTATTTATTGATTGATTAATTGTTCATTTATAAACTAATATATCATTAATATGATATTATTAATATGATATATTTAAGTTAATATATGTAATGTTTTTGAGAAGATACTGTATTTCTAGAAATTCCAACAAAACATACATTGTTCTTCACATGCTTCAACTTTCAGTGTTTGATAACAAAGGCTTTGTTCATGCAAGCTACCAGACAGGAAAGACAGTTAAACGTCATAGTGAATCAAGTCTGTGATAATGACTCAAAATGAACATATACTGTGTTTTGAGCAAGCACTGACAGAATCTGAAATAAAATCACATTTACACTCATATTCCTTGAATTTTCAGTTTTTACAATTCCTATTTCAATGCCTAATGTCTAAAATATGAGATTAAGGAAACTTTTCCTGTGACATCCCTGGTCCTACATACATTTGTTGATACCTTGGTAACCACAGGTGTTGATGTTGTTAAAGACCCCTAAAGACACAATTGAAGATAGGCTATAAAAGAGTTTAATCAAAAAATTCTGGAGGTTTCAAGTTTCCACTTGCCACCAAGTTGCATATTGGACCACGATTGGCTTCCAAGCTAGTCTTAGCATCACAAAATCACACTTCTTAATCTCAGAAAGAGCCTTCAGGTGTCAGTGTCAAACCCTGCACAAACATCATTCTGCACAGTGAGAATATTTAATACAAATATCCACCTGATGTAATGGTGAACTAGGGAGACTTTATGGATTATGCCTTTAAAGTAATGGGTAGACTATCAGGGTATCAGGGTTCTTTGCATGTCATGTGGTAATCATGATGAGCTGCATATTTTTGTCTGGGTGTGTTTGTCTTTTCTTTCCAGATTTACCTCACAGCTGGGTGAGATAATCATGGTCCCTGTTAAATTGTTTAATGCAATTATAGAAGGTTGTGATTGTTTTAAGGCCACTGATATACTCTTTTTTTTTTTTTTCATGTGGGCGTTAATGCTGAACACTTTTCTACTCAATTAGTATTGACTCAGTCAATCTTTCGCGTCTTTTCATCACATGAAGAGAGTATCATTTTAGAATGGGAACCCTCCAGAGCATGTGTGGTTAATAAAGTTGTTGAATGAACCACTCTGACATCTTGAAGAAAAAAAAAGCTTCCACACACAGAGATTGCTGGTGAGCTCTTCACATAAAATCATTTCTCTGTAAATCCATCTCAAACTGGAAGATGGCCTCTGTCATAAAATGAAAAGCATCTTCAGAGGCAATTACAGTCTAACATCATGTAAGATATCTAATACACCACCACATGTTGACCGGGGAGTGATGAGCCTCTTAAAAGCTTGAATCAGTGTTAGACCTGCTCAAGAATCACTGTTCCACTTGGAACCCCAAAACTCATCATTTTGCCCACTGTGCTGCTGTATGTTGCCAGCTGGACTTCTTCAAGAACCTCAAGTCCAGTTGCCTTTGTATAACAATTAATAAAACCAGCACCTGGATGGCTGAGACATACCCCACTGTGTCCACATGAGGGTGTCCCACTCTCACTGTGAACACACTGTTACGTTTTACTTTAAAGGCACACTAAGTTGTTTTCCCAGGCGAGCTTCTCAGAGCTTTTTAATGAAAACACAAACCCAAATCAAACAAAGTAATTAGGCAAAATATTAAGTGGGTAAAATTGTTGATTTAAAACAAAGCAAGCAACCATCATCTGCTTATTGGTGAATAAGACAATCGGACACACCACAACCTGAATAGAACACATTCACCAATATGACAAGACTGACTGCATGTAGAGATACTGGGGGTGTGGCCAAACGCAGATGATGACAACAACAACAACAACAGCAACAATAAAAGTAATAATGATAATGATAATAATATGATAATAATATTTTGAAATGCAGCATAGCTATGATAAAATTAATGTTTCAGGAAACACGGTCCTAATAGAGAAAACTCTATGTCCCATATATCAGCAGTAAAATGATGAGGTGAATGATATGAGGAAAATCAATATATGTCATTTCAATAGAGATGACATGCTGCAGACTAAACTCCAGGCCAATGTGGTGGTCTACATATTATTGAACATAATATGTTTGTACCCATTAACAAACCTTGTTGGTAAATGAAAGGTATATAAAATGATGTTGAATATTTAGCTCATATAACCTGAAAAATTAATTATGATAGTCTAACGAGTGTTTAAACAGCTGTCTACCTGTGGTAGGAAAAACTGCTGTTAGTGTTTTCTGACTATGTTAAAGTTGTGAGTGATGATCCCTGGTGATACTGGTGACAGTACTCAACTCTAGCTGCCTGAGTTAGCATTAGCTTCCTAGAGAGTTTTACAGGTGATAAGCTTAAAACAACATGATACACTCACAAGTTTCACTGGTCGATTCTGAAACATGGTCACTTTTTCTCAGGTGTCAATCAGCAACTAATGAACTGGCTGCTAACCAGAACCACATGTCAGCAAGACTTTATGTAGAGAAAAACTGAGTTCAAAAAAACCACAGTTTATCTTTCCATACATGAAACTGACTCAGAGTGCTGTTAGCATTGCAGAGAGCGTCTCACCCACAGATGAGCTGAGGGTTTGATTTTGTAGTTTGGTCAACTCCCAGAATTAGATGTCATTAGGACAGTTGTTATATCAGCTTCTGACATTTCAAACCTGGGAAAACTTCATCCAGTTTGTTAAAAAAACAAAAATCTAGAACCTGAAAAATGTTCTTTTTTGAGGAAAACCTTCCTGTTGAATTATTTAACCCGTCATTGTTTGAATGACATCATCATTCTCTTCTCCTCTCTGGCCTGAACTGAAACAGATGAAGAGGACTGAAGTAGCCTCCTACTCACTCACTCTTAGTCATGATGTTGTCACTGTCAGTGTTGAGCTCAGAGAAAGTCCACGGAGAGAGTGAGTGAAGTCTGTTTAGATTTGGCAGAGGGTCTTCATCTGCTGTCACTATTGATTGTGTGCTGAGGGTTTTTACCCTGTGATTTCTGCTCTTTATTTTGACCACACATTGTTCTTCAGACAGCAATCTGATTACAGCATTTGTCTGCGCGCCGCCTCGCTACACAGAGCTTCAAAACACCTTTTCAACTCCAAGAAAAGCTCCAATCTGCCCCCGGCAAATAAAAACATTTATTGACAGAGTAATCTCTCAGTGCTGGGTCAGTTTGCCCCCGAGCACTGCCCGCCCACCCCACCCCGCACCCCCATCCCCACCCTCACCCCAACCCCCCAAACACACACACACACACACACACACACACACACACACACACAGTTCCCCTAAATATGGAGAGGGGTCAGAGGTCAGCTAGGAGTCATAAGGTCTGTGATTGGATGTTTACAGAGAAGTGGGCGTCCCCATTTGTCACCCCGCTAAATATCGACCAGAGGACACACCTTCACTAATGGAGAGAGACAGACAGACAGACAGACAGACAGATGGAGGCAGACAGACAGAGAGACAGACATACAGAGACGGACAGACTACATGCTACATATATACAGTATATTTAGCTTTACATGTGTTGCTGTATTAATGTCACTGCTGACATGTATGTGGGTTGACTGGTGGCAGGACTCCCTGAGGGAATACTGGACTTAGATCCATCAGGTGACACAAACATGACTCCAGATGAATGATGATTCTGTGTAATGCTGAATGTAGAATGAGCAACTGCTCCATATTCAATTTCATATTTAATTTCACATCAATTTAATATCAGCTTAAAAGGTAATGATATATCAATGTTGTGTTCATAACTCATTTCTGCCGCTCCCAAGTGAACCAAAAATCAGTTATTGTAGGTTCAAGGCTGCAAAAGCCACAGAGAGAAATCATAAAGTGATCACTTGGTCTCATACCGGTTAACTTTGCACACAGTACTTGTACAGGCCTTGTTTTGTACTGAACTGAGTCTAACAGCTTGAACCAGCAACACTGGAAAACACTTCCCCTCACTTCCCCTCACTGCTCTTGAACGTTGACCTTACTGGTCCACTAGGTCCAATCAGGTCAATCAGGAACAGGGATATTTAGGCCCAGTTCCAATGCTGGGTTTGGGTCTGGGATGGGTGAAATGCTGCAAACCTCAAAATGTGAGTTCCATGTGTTTATTTCCAAAGGATAAGAAATAAGTTGTCTCACCTCAGATATTTAGACAATTTTGGGGACAAATGATGAAATTAGAGGTTCCATTGTACTTTGGAATGAACACACCGTTGTGTACCTGAGAAACAATTCGCCTACATGTATTTTTTTTATTTGACTTAATGTCTGTGTTGAATAAATTCAGGAACTATGGACAAACTAGAATCACCTCCTCGTGGTTGTCTGCCTCCTCCACTCAGACTAGTTTCACTAGTTACATCCTGTTTATCCAGAGTCACAGAAAATATGAACCATTTGTGTGAAATTCTGTCATAATTTCTGTGGAAGTCTTGAGTAATAGCTAAAAAGTATTTTCTGAGGTCACGTGACCTTGACCTTTGACCTTTGGCCACCAAAATCTAATTAATTGGGTCCAAGTGGACTATTGTGCAGAATTTTAAGGGATTCCCTTGAGGAGTGCTGGAGATATTGTGTTCACAATAGCCAAAATCATGTTTTGTGAGGTCACCGTGACCTTGACCTTTGACCTTTGACTTTTGACCACCAAACTTTAATTAGTTTGTCCTTGAGTCCAGGTGAAAGTTTTTACAAAATTTGAAGAATTTCCCTCAAGGCCAAAACCACATTTGTGAGGTCACCATGACCTTGACCTTTGACCACCAAAATCTAATCAGTTCGTCCTGGAGTCCCAGTGAATGTTTGTGCCAAATTTGAAGAAGTTCCGACAAGGTGTTACTCAGATATCGTGTCCATGAGAATGGGACGGACCAACGGACAATCTGAAAACAATATGCCTCCAGCTCTGACTGTCGCCGGCGAAGAGGAATAAAAACAAGGATCTAATTAGTTCAAGATGGCCAATTATGGTCAATTATGAATTTTCCTTTCACAAGCTCACTATGCCATAAATGTAATGAATGCCATGTCACTGCTGACACACCTACATCTTTGTCAATGCTGTGTATAAGATTATATTTTAGATAAATATTTATTCAATTACAATATCCTTTCTGAAATATTTTGGGTAACTATATTTATATCCTCCTCCTTAAAGGGATAGTTCGGGTTTTTTGACGTGGGGCTGTGTGAGGTAATCATATATAGTCGGTACATTACCTGCAGTAGATTATGATGAGCACGCTGAGTGATGTGTTGCTGTACCGTGAAATCAGCACTTTCCTTTGGCACTACATTTTTTCAACTGCAGAATTACCGTATTCCTACACGCAAGCGCAGCTGTGGTGTGCACTGTCTTACGCTGCAGCCGCAGGTCAGGTGGTTATTGTGCGTACTATGATCCTGCAGCACCACTGATCACATCCTCTATTACAGTATGGTATGGCAGCACGGAGAGTAAAACTGTGAAAAACTACAGCGGATTGTTAACAAGGCATCATGGACAGACCACTCCCCTCAGCTGAATCTCTATAGCTACTCAAAGCAAGCAAAGATCATCTCTGACCCCTCACATCCTGCTCAGAGTTACTCTGCCAAAGAGTGGATGGGTGTAGGGGATGAAGACGACTGCACGGTAGCGTCCTCTTGCTCCTGCTATGTGCCATGATTGTTGGGTCCCCTCATTAACACTGCAGAGGTGTGTCGTCTGACACTTTGTCTCTAGTTCATTCTTTTGACCTTGTGTGTAGTTCAAGTTTCAGTTTATTTAGTGGAGCTAGACAAGCTGTCCCTGCTGCGACACTGGGACACACCAGTGGTTCACCTTTGTGCTGTGACTGCACTAGTGGTGAGTGTATGGTACCACTCCTAGACACTGCTTGTCGTAGCCTGTTAGCCCATTCACCAGCCTCAGCCCACTTAGTTTTAGCTTTATTGTGTTTCTTTTGAACACTGGAAGCACATTTTATATAACTTTTAATTGTAAAATATTTAACCATATTTTAAAGTAGGTTTTTGAATAGAAGATTACTTTTATAGTTTTATCTGACACTTAATTCATTTAATAAATATGGTACCACTTTAAGACTACCATTATAAAGGATTTATAAATGGTTTATAAGTAGGTTATTAATTTCGTTATTAACACTTTGATAGACAAGATCAAGTAAATGCTTACCACTCATTAATCTTATTGAGTTACTGCCATTTATAGCCTTATTGTAACTCATAAATAAATGATGATGGGTTTTACACTTTATATTAAACCTCCTGTACAGTTGTCATGAAGGAGGAAATTAGCACTAGAGACCAGTGTTTTTGTACCAGGCTGTAAACATGTTTATTTCTGCTGTAAAGTTGGACATTTTAACATGGGAGTCTATGGGGATTGACTCACTGTTGGAGCCAGACTCTAGTGGTCATTGGAGGAACTGCAGCTTTTGTCACTTCAATGTTCTTTTTTCAGCCACGTGTTCTTTTTAAGGAATAATATCATAACAGACTTCATATTTTGGCAGACATGGAGATGATCTATTATATAAGTGCTGACAGTTGTTCCTGATGCTGAAAGTTATAAAACAATTTCGTAGACTTGTGATATTTTCTCCATATATTTTTATTTAAGGTGAAATCCTTACAAAGGTAATAGCTGCTGGACAGTGGCTGATCACAGCTGTAAGTATTTTTATGTGATAGGATGATGATGTCGATGATGATGATGATGATGATGATGATGATGATGGGGATGATGATGATGGTGATGATGATGATGGTGATGATGATGATGGAGACAGGGAATTAGTTTTCGATTAGCCACAGTGTCAGGTCATGGTGTCACGTCCCACCTCTCTGTCTGTGTGACTGATCAATACCAACATCACACACACTATTAGCAACTGCACCTCTTCTTTCTCTATCCCTCTGTCAGAAACACAATTATCAACTCCCCCTCCTCCATCACTTCATCTACCACTCTCTCCCATCTGTCTTGATTCCTCACTTTTCCATCACTATTTCCTCTCATTTTAGATCGCATTACTTGCCCTGAGCTTTTTGCCTTGTCTTCACTGCTTTACCTCTGTGTGTGTACTCACAATGTGTTCTCTTTATTTTTCTACCAGTAACACACAGTGAGGACCAGAGGCACTGGCTGTAATGAAAGACAGATTTAGTTGTAATAAACCTTTATAAAAAAGACCATTTTGGAGCAGAGTTTTACCACAGATACATTTTATATGTATGAAATCCTGATGACCACAAAACTGTCATTGGATAAGAACAGTCTCATCAGGACTCCTGTTATGTTACAGTCAGTTGTGCTGTGTAGTGTTATTGGTCTATTCTATTAGACACTCTTGTGATTTTGAGCACTTGTGTAAGACCATGTTCACACTGAAACAAGACATGGATTATGTCTGGACCACCTCTGGTCAAACCCTGATTTTATAACTATGACATCGTCTGACAGAATCCCCGAACACATAAATGAAAGACAAAGACTAAGATGTGATTTCAGCTGGATTTACTGTAACATGATCAGAGAGAAAGTTAGAAGAGACAGACAATCTTTCATATTTAAAGTTATTTTTTCAGGCTTTCGCCTTTATCACATCTCTCAGTTGTCATGTAGAAGTGACTCCTACACCTCAGAGTCTGTTATAATGCTGTGACAACACTGCTGGGTTTGGATACCGGTGCAACACTGCACACTAATGGCCACACCCAACCACTCCCATCAGTGAGGCTGGGTGAGGTCATAGTGTTACTTCTACTCTGGATTTTATACAAGATCCTGAAATAACTGAGATGACTTTTTCTGTGATTTTTCTGATCAACTTTACATAGCAAGGTATTTTATAAAGTAATTGTAAGAGTACAATAAAGTTTGGTATAATCCTTCACTTTTCTTCATACGCCACGGTTAGGTCAAAATGTCAAAACAGGAAATAACCCTAGAGTGAAAATCATCATTTGATTAACATGACATTTTCATGGTCTGGTTTACACTTGATATACAGGAACATAGTGCATGTTGGCTGCATCCAGTGGGTTCCTCCCAGCACCCCTGAGGTGCGCGAACCCTTTCCCTTTGGACACTCCATTAGCTTTCTCTAATATAGGACATTTTAGCGCACATCAATGCTTTCAAGGTTAAAAAGCCTGTTGATTTTAATGATCCCATGACTGTTTGTGTAGTTGCCACCCTCAGTATGTTTGTCACCACTGTTGTATTGTTGATTGTACTGACACTAGAGCCTCTGGGAGTTGTTAATTGCTCTTTAGACTCTTAGTCTTATTTCATTTTCAAAGAACCTGACTGCACACCACTGGTTTTACACTATCGCTGAAACTTTCTCATCTCTCCAGCTCATCTTGTCTGTGTCAACAGACATGGATTCACAGGTCATCTACTATCAGATATTTATGGTGTGGCTTGTCACACAGATGACCAGTCATTACAGAGAGGGTCATACACACAGCTTATATTCAATAAAGTGTCTGCTTTCAGTGTGTGCTCATTAAACTAATCAGAGCTGTAGAGGAGAGGCCACAAAGCTCTGGTGGGGGTGGGGTCCACCAAGAGGCTGGGTAGCCATGTGACCTGTTGTGTGATGAAACCTGTGTAGTTTAGTAGTAGTAGTGTGACTTAGCTGCTCTTATCGGGAGAGCGCTGACATTGGGTTGACATACACACTGATCAGCAACAACATTGTATAACAATAACGACAACTACAAACAACAACAAACAACGGTAATAATGATAACAATAATAATAATAACTAGAAAATTCCAGGGAAATTTTGAGTGCCACGGGGGCTACTGCCGGGATAGGGTTAGGGTTAGGGTAAAAAATCTTCTCTGTGTCACTGTAGCGATGACATCACGCAGCCCTTGGTTGTCAGAGGTCAGGTCAGGAGCTGCCGTTGCCATGGCAATGTGAAAATCTGCCCAGAATTTGGCTTCTACATGGCTTCAAACAATTGCAAATTATGAGAAAACCGTTACTTCTTTTCAAAAACCGAAAACACTGTGAGAGACACTGAAGCCAGAAGTTTCTTACAGTCTCTATTTTATTCAGATATTCCTTAAAATGAGTGAGTAAGCTCAGTGCGAAGACAGAGTGAGATTCTTTTGAAAGAAAAAGACGATTACATTAGGTGTCAATGAGAGTGAGACAGGTATTGCTGCCGGACTCAGCACTCCCGTTTAAATTTTGTGCAGACCCTGCCTGTCAAAGTTACATTTTATGAATCCCAACAACTATGTCTACATTTTCAGAAAGAATTATTTGTCTCCTTTTTACGGTTTGGCCGTGAGCTCGAGTTAAAAATAAAAATAAAGGTTATTTTTTACTGCTTCACGCACTCTAGCCAACTGACGCTGTCACTCTAACTTTGAAGAAAAAGTGATTTGCACTCCTCCTTTGAGTGCTCATAGTTTGAAAAGTTTACATGTTATGTAAAAACAGTTGCTGTGTTTTGGAGAGAGCAGAAGTTTTCCTCCGTTTTATAGTTTGAATCACATTTCTACGTGCAGGTATGAGAGAGCTGGGTAACTCAGAAAATGTGTGAAATGTGAAATTTTGTAGAAAAAAGGTGAAATTTTGTGGGTTTTTAAAGAAAATTCCAATGCATTCCTAATGCATTATTATTCCCAGTATTAATCCCAATGTCCCCCCTCCCAGACTTAGGGGCGCATTCCCGGTAAATTGGTGATAGGCTTCCCACTGTTGAACCATAGATGGCATGAGGGCTCTCCAGCAGACATTTTGAGCCCTTTATGCACACTTTCTGTAAGGCCGAATTTCTGCAGACTTTGCCTGGGGGAATTACCCAAAGTTCATAGCATTGTGACATTAAACAGGGGTTGCCATGGTTAGGGGGACAAAACGTAAAAAATGTAAAAAATGGCAAACAATGGCAAACAATGGCCATAAAACATAAGAAAAATAGAATAGAAGAAGAACACTTAACAAACAAGCATGAAAGCAATGAACCCTAATGTTAGCATTAACAAGAAAAAAAACATATATATGACAGAATAAACACAGAGCTCACAGTGATTCAGAGCCTGAACTGTGGAGTTATTTGTCCTATGATGAATTCCAAATATCCAAATTGAATAATTTTTTTGTTTACAAACAGGGAGCGAAGGGAGGGAATAAAAATGTACAATCAAAAGCTGCAAACCCACAATTGAATGCAAATGGTTTGGCTTCGTCAAGGTAACGTGATATAAGTGCTGTTACATTCCTCTTTATACCATTTTGAGCCCTGCAGAATCTCGCACTCAATCACTCAACAGGTGACGTCACTTAAGTCTGTGAGGGTTCAGGGCTTAGGGTTTAGAGGGACATTGGGATTGGGCCTGTGCCTCTTCTAGCAGCCTTCCTGTGTGCCTGCTGTAGATGTGTCCACAGCGCCCTCTATAGTGTTGGAGAGCTAAGGCAACACCTGTATGGATAGTGTGCAAGTTAGTACTCATCAAGCACACAGACATTCTCAGTCATGTGCAGATGGACACGCGGTTGCATTACTACAACTGAGGGTCCACGTCGGTCTGGTGTTCTACACATGAGCATTCCCACACTCGAAGAGGAAGGCAAAACAAGAAGTGTGATCACGTCACGAGAACAGGATAATAGAGCCAGGAATTCAACGCTGTTTGGCTCTTTGTTAAAGAAAGAATCATATAAATGTAGGTAACACCAGACCTCCTCACACAACCTATCTTCAACATTTTGTGATCTGGAGCATGAACCAAAATTAAAATTCCAACAAAAAGAAAATAAGAGAGACAGAGTGACAGAGGTAAAAAGAGAGACAGAAAGAGGAGAGAGGGAGATAAGAGAAATGTCTGTAGAGGCAGAGAGTGAGAGTACATGAGAAATGAAAAAAGCTCATTAGCTAAAAGGCTGTTCTCTCACCTCCTGCTGTGGATGTGGATGTGTGTGTTTGTGTTTGTGCATGGGTGTGTGTCCACAGGCTTTCATTCAAAAGGACAAAGAGCCTTGTCAAGTCAACATCAGCCAGTCAAGCAAACAGTGAAGGGCACAAACACACACACACACACACACACACACACACACACACACGCTCACTATATGTTTGGACATGTGTATTGTTTGAGGGCGCCGATGCTGTTTCCAAGTCATTTAACTTCAGATGGTACTAGGCTGTCCAATGATTATCATTCTGTCTGAAATACAAACACATACAGGCAGATAGATAGATAGATAGATAGATGGATAGATAGATAGATAGATAGATAGATAGATAGATAGATAGATAGATAGATAGATAGATATTTTAGTAATCCCCTAAGGGAAATTCATGTGTCCATTAGCTCATTGTTGATAATAAAAACAGTTAATAATAAATAAACTATAATTAAAACACTAGAAAATTTCTGAAGAAATTTTGAATGTGCCTGTTACTTGGTGCGTGTACTTCACTCCTCACATTTTAATCTGTACAAAGGACATTACTTTCCGTTTAAATTATCTCGTAGAGACTTATCATGACACTGTCCTCAGTCACTGCAGGTGTCCCTAAAAAAGCCTTATAAAGCTGTCAAGACTGGCCAAAATAACCTCAAAGTGATGGTTTCAAATCCAAATTTGTCCCCACAGCCATGTATACACACATGTAAATGCCCTAACAGAAGTTGATCTGCAATAAAGCTGTACCACTATATCCCCATATAGACGATAGCTTCTTCTTCTTTTATGACCTACCTTACCTCTTACCTTTTGAGACTCTTTTTTTTAAAGTGTGTTTGTGAGTGCTGATTTGCATTATGCATGCTCTCATACTTGAGAGTAATAAGGGTAAGAGTTAATGAGTCTAATAAGCCAATAAGAATCAGCTTTGTTAATTTCTGCCTGGATACTTCATTAAAGTTTGATCTTAGAAGCAATGGTCTATATGGGGATATAGTGGTATAACTTTATTGCAGATCAGCTTCTGTTAGGGCATGTAGATGTGTGTATACATGTCTTGCTATGAAACCATCAGTATGAGGTTATTTTGGCCAGTCGTGACAGCTTTTTGAGGGACACCTGCAGTGACTGGGGTCACTGTGAGGATAAGTTTAATTCATGTGTCAGTCAGTGTCATTCATGTCAGTCATTCATGTCGTAGAGATCAAAGTAATGTCCTTTGTATAGATTGAAATGTGAAGAGTGAAGTACACGCACCAAGCAGCAGGCACATTTAAAATTTTCTAGTATATGCTTTCAATGCTATTGCATTGCAGACACATAATAAGTACGCAGAATAATGATATATACCTTTAATGCTATTGCATTGCAAACACATAATTAGTCTACTTACTTTGGCTGAGGTGTTCTACAGCCTGATGGCAGTGGGAACAAAGGATCTCCTGAACCTCTCTGTTCTGCATTGCAGTTACATGAGACATTTGCTGCCTCTGTAGCTGCTTCTCTGTCCTGCCAGAATGTTGTGGAGAGGATGGTTGGTATTGTCCAAGATGGCCTCCATTTTACATTGCATGCATCTCTCCACAACAGTCCTGAGTGAGTGATAGATGTGAGGAGGATTATTATTATTAAGATGAAGAAATATATTACACTTAATGTTAGGGAATAAAAACAAAAAATCTGAATGAACAGTCTCCTCTGCTGTCCCAAATTTCTGTTTCTCATTATTCAAATTAAATGACTAATACAAATTTTTGTCAAAAGAGTAACCCCAGGAACACACTGCCAGTTCGCATCTGTGTAGAAGCTTACATGCGTGTGTGTTCACACCGGCTGTGTCTCTGCTGCTGCAGCTCTGTCTCTCTACATAGAGTTTACAGGTCACTGGAATGTTGGATTTCTCTTCATTATAAATTAATTTCTGATTTAATTTGTGATAGAAAATGTCACTAAAATGTCACTGTCTCCACATGCAGCTGTTACAATGGTTGAAAAGTATATTTATATCTTTTTATGTGTGTGTCATATTCAGATTCAGTCTACGCATAGAAACTATAGTGGAAGGAGTCAGTTTTATGTCAGTTTGCTGGTATGATGTCACTATGATATCAACACATCTTTCCCTTGTCTGTTTTTGCTGGGAGATGCGTCACATGTGAAAAACAGTTGAGACACCAAATCTCTAGATCACACACATGTCACGCAGCCAAAGACTCATCTTAATTAAAGTCAGGTGCCAGAATTAAGAGTGGTACTGGTTCTGTCTCCCACAGAGAAGGGCCTAACAGGTGTGGCAGTGACTGGAAAGAGATGAGGTCAGTCTAATGTTCTGACACCAAGGGTGGAAAGAGTACTGGAAAATTTTACTCAAGTACAAGTAAAATTACTTGTGTAAAAATGTACTCAGATACAAGTAAAAAGTACGTCAGTTAAAATGTACTCTGAGTAAACATTACTGCGTTACATTTTTAAAAGGGGCAAGAGGAGGGCTAAAGAACATGGTGATAACATCAACATACAATACAACTATTAAATCAAAAAACAGCTGATGCAGGCTAATACAACAGTTCTGTGATTTTAATCTTATTAATTGTTGTAGAGAGTTATTGATTCAACCGTGTGATCATTGTGGAGGATGTAGCGTGGAGCTGTTGAGCTGTGTTATATAACACAGAGAGGTGTTTCTGTTATTTAGCCTACTTTCTATAAATGGGACAAAATAATAGAAACAACATGACACAGCAGGTATCCATAGACTCTATGTAGCAATATGAAGCTCCATAAATCAAACAGTTCTTCAATACTGAACAGCAAAATAAAGCAGCAGAGATGCCGCTGCAGCAGAAAAAAAAGCTACATTGCTAGGCAACGCAGTGGTTATTGATGCTGTACATCTGTCTGAACATCACTCTGCGTCTCGTACACTGTCCATAATCGACTTTAAATCCAGCCTCTGTGCTAGCTCTCAGTCACAGCTGAAGGATCCACAGTCAGTATTCAGTATAAGCCACACGCAGCCTGCACCTGTCAGTCACCCAACATGTCAGATGTGTTTGATTTGGGACTTGGTCGTTGGACCCTGCATCAAATGAGCTTCTTCTCCACTGCAGCTGCTAATTTGAATCTTTTCACTTAATCATGTGACTTTTGTTTTCACCCAGTGACAATTTTGACGGATAAAGTAAAAAAGTAAAATACTGGAGTTAAGAAATTCTTAAGTACACGTAACGTTACCGATTTAAAAAAAATACTTAAAACAATACAAGTGTACTAAAAACAACTTTG
>NW_019174720.1:420994-523494 GCF_002260705.1 Seriola dumerili | reverse complement strand
TTGCTGAATTTCCCAAGTAAAATGTAATTGTAACTGTTGAATTCTTTCAAAAGAGAAAAAAAACATTTTCTGCTATTGTAAACAGAGCCCAGTAGTTGAATGCAGTGACTCGGTCGGCCATTTTTTTTTTTTTTTTTAAGTCTTTATTTACCCAGAATTCATTGTACCACAGTCTGGCTTAAGATAGTCAAGGACTGAAGTGCTTTGTGCAACAGATGAATTGAGACTCAGTCCATGTGATGTCAGACTATTTGTTCTAGCTAAGCCACAGTCTGTCTTTGTGAAACCAGCCCGTGTTGCTTTGGACTTCTTCCTAATTCGTTAGCCTGTGTATCCAGCTCCACCTTTACCTGAACACCAGAGCCCTGCCTCGCTCAGCTCATCACCGTGTCTGGGAACTCCAGCCTTCAAGCCTCCATTCCTAAGTCTATCAATAAACTGCCTTTGTTACACCACTCATCTGCCTCCGTGTCTGAGTTCAACCTTTGGCTCCAGAAAAAGCTTAACTGTAAAGGTAACAGTTGTAATATTGCCTGTCATAGTTTCTTATTGGTTTGGTTGTCACAGCACAGGAACAGGCAGGACTCAAAAGCAGCAGTGTATAATTCAACTTCACTTCAATAAATTCTCAAAGCAAACAAATAAAAGAGAAGAATGGCATGAGGTAAAGTCTGTGGTTGGCAGCAGGCAAACTCATCAATGAGTCAACGCCCTGAATTCCAAACAGCAAAGTGACACAAGGCCAAACTGGACCCACTTAGAACCTGCCTCACTACCAACTGTGAGGTCGGCCCGTTTTTGATCCATCAGCGAAAGAAGAGCTGCTCCGTGATGTGTGTCTCATGCTGCCTGAAAACCTGACCTCTCCTGGAGTCAGCACATTTCCTGCAAGCTGTGATTTGTCAAAACAATGATCCAGACAATAACCATCTGCAGTTAAATATCACCATAGCACCACATATAAAATAAAAGTATGTGGTCGTGTTTTTGCATAGTGCTCTCTTTTAATTTCTGATTTTCTTAAAGTTCCGATCAGTTAGATTTGATTGATTTATATGTAAATGTAATTGGAATCTGGGAATAAAATTGTTGCCTCTGAACATAAATTTGATCCTAGTAATGATGCAGAGTATATGACACCCTTGTTTCTGGGAACACCAATATAAAATAAAACCCAAACAATCTCTATGACATCATAATGATAATCACAGCCATGTGTCTGCCTGTACTGTAATTAAAAATGTGGAACTCCAAGCAGTACCTGGCTGGACTCATTAAAAAGAGGACCCACAGAGTCATTGCTGTGGCTACTCTCTGTATTGAATGGAGACATAAGGGGAGGACTGGTAGAAATGGATGGTCGTGACGGAGTTATTAGCAGAGAGACAAGTCTTAATTGAGTATTGAACTGCTTTACATACATCAGTCTCCAATATATCTGCTAAACTGCAGAAGAAACTCTGCAATAATTCTCCAACAGAACAGGTTTGATGTGTATATCAGCGCAGAGGTTTCTGATATTTTGCATTAGTCTGGTGTACAAATGAAACCAGTGCATGTGCTGTGCATAAACATGGTCCATCACTCCAGTTATAGACTGCAGATAGAACAGGTACTGACTGCATCAGTGGTGAGGTGAGTGCATCAATGTGTCAAAGTGTAAAACATGTAATCAATAAAATGGTAAAATAAAGATAAACCAAACCAAAGCAAAACCAAATCACAACCAAACAGGGTCCTGCTTGCTGGGAGGAGAGAGAGAGAACTGATTTCTCCAGCCTTCTATATCACCTTCAGAGGAAGTGTGTTGAGGTGTGGCTCTGCCCTCCTGACATGCCTCTAACACCTGACCTCCTAAACAGAAAGGAAAAGAAAGAAAGGTGAAACACCAGGAGCCACAAGCAGAGTGGGAGGGGTTGTCACATTACCATGACGACAAAGGTCCAGTATGTCTGCTTCTCAATTCGAAGCTGGCTGAAGCAATGATTTAGCGAAGAGTGGATGAAATACTGGGATTAAATGGGGACATACAAGTTTCAGCGCTGGTCAAGGAGTTGTGGGCATATTCCAGCCAGGCAAGTTGTGTGCACCAGGAAGGTGGATTGTTGGCATTGATGCAGCTTCCAGGTCCTGATTAGCTTGTTCTGTCTGTCCGTTAGTTGAGGAGAGGCTCACCGAGGTGCCGAAAGCTCGAAAGAAGGATTTCTAAACTTGTGCAGCTTATGAAGGAGCTCCGTTTCACAACATCCAATTTCAGGTCTATTTTCCATTTACTTTCTTTGTCTGGCTGGATGACTCGTTTCTATCAACTGCGCAAGTGTTCAGCACAGCGAGCAGCAGTCATATTCAACTAGATTGAATGGCATGCTGCAGGTGCAGCGACAAACCGTTGCGACACAGTGCAAGCCATTGGAAATAAAGGGTTTCAGAGGGCAGTGGTGCCCTTGCCGTATCCTGTCTGAAAGCCCAAATAGGCTTGAGTGTCTGCTTCCATAGCGGACCAAAAGAAATGCTGCTTCAGGAGAGACAGAGTGAAGCCTATTCCAGGATGACAGGTGAACTGGGAAGTGTGCCCCCACTGGAGAACTTTAGAATTAACAGAGTCAGCTACAAAAAGTAGATTAGGTCGACCAGTACCTGGGTCAGGTTGAGTTTGCTGGGCTTCCCTGACAAAGGAATCCCAAGAAACAGCTGCCAGGACAAAGGAAGATGACAGATCAGGGCTGGACAGTTTCTTTGGAAACGTACTGGTGAGAGAGCACTTCGGGTTTAATCATTTTTGAGCCTGGGTGGTAGGTAAGAGTGAAATTTAACCAACCAAAAAATAGGACTGAATGAGCCTGTTGGGAGTTCAAACATTTAGCTCACCGGATGTAAGCTAAGTTTATTATGGTCAGTCCACACAATAAATGGATGCACAGCTCCCTCAAGCCAGTGTCACCGCTCCTCCAAAGCAAGTTTTACTGGCAGCAAATCATAATTTCCAAGGTAATAGTTACTCCCCCAAGGGATAAGCAACAAGACAAGAAGGCATGGAGGTGGGGGATCTGATCTGGAATGGAGCATTGGGAAAGGATTACTTCCACCCAGGTGTCTTTAGGCATCCACTTCCACAATTAACTGGTGGGCAGGGTCTGATAAGTAGGATTAAAACTGTGGTGAAACGTCTCTTGAGTTCAGTGAATGCCAGCTCAGCCTCAGGGGTCCAGGTAAAGAGAGTAAAAGAGGAGGTGAGCTAGGTAAGGGGTGCTGCCCCTTGTTTTAATGAGACTGGTCTTGGTCACTGTGCTCTTTTCACCTTCAAGTATCCCAGGAAACTCGCAGTGAAATTCACATGTCTCGGCCTTGATGAATAACTTGTTATTTGGTAGTGTAGCGCCCTCTAGACGGCCTGTCTATGTTTATGAGGTACGCTTCCCAAGTTCTTACTGTTGTAGAAATCTCTTTTATTTAAGATTAACTAATACCAAATGAGAAGTATACTGTAATATAATATTGGTGAACTAATATCTATTTATACTGTGATACAAACCACTTTTATTTACTCATTGAATGTGTTAAAACTAATTTTTAATGGTTTTAAAAAACTATAGATAAATGAAATAATTAAATTTTCCTTACCATCTGTAAGTACCCTTTTAACACTTTGTAAACAACAGTACTACTTCTAAAACACAAATAACCAGAAGAAAGGTAAATTTTAAAGATTTACTGATGTAAATATAAACACAAATGTTCTCCCAACAATGAAAATACACACAAAATAAACACTCAAATTCAAAACCTTTCTGTACCTTTAACTGATCAATTTCTAAATATTCAAATAACCCCTTATTTTGAGTGCACTCATTATAAAAAAAAAAATTAATAACACACCTAAAGCCGGCAGTTATAACTAACTGAAAAAGGATGTTAACGATGCAGGCCCGAAGCGATGCTCGTGTGCGTTGTAGCCAGAAACAAAATGGCTGCTTCACGCTAAAGCGCTGAAATAAAAAAGTTAAGAGACTCACTGCAGTGATGGCGTCCTCGTCCCGTATGCAGTACCAGCGGGTTGCTGATACATGGGCGGATGGTGGCGATTCTTCCTGTCTGGACCAGCGTGTTGCTGCCAAGACGGCTGCAGATGACTCCCACGCTCCCGGTAGAACCTCACCGCTGATCGTCTCAACAGGTCCGGCACACAGCAGGCTAACTTCTTCCCCTAGTCGAGTAGCTGGGTTAGCTGCACGTGGATGAAGAAGTAGCTAAGCTAATGCGAGCTGCATTAGCTGTTAGCTGCGCTCCTCATTGAATACTCTCTGCCAAAGTATTCGTCCTTTCACTGGAACACGGTGTTGCGCTGAATATCAGTCACTACGAGATTCACTGTCCGCTTATCTCCTGATACTTTTTTACAAACAATGTCCGTGTTCTGCATATTTGCTTACTCTACCACATTAAACGCCAGCAGTTCTCTCTTTTCCTCGTCGAGTATCCCGCTCTCTCTCTCGCAACTGTCAAGTTTCTCTTTTCACACACAAAAATACATACACTTCCTGTTTAGCCAGATCTTAACCAATTAATTACCAGAATTACAATTTTCACAATCGGTAGTTCTTTTTTAACCCTGTGGCTTTTCAAAATAACACAAAATATCTTAAAGTGCACATTTGTATCTTTTAAACTTTTTAAACTTATTTATTAAACTATTTTAAACACTTTTTGTCAAACTTCATGAAATATTATTCTTAATACTTTTAATCACAATTTATCAAACATAAACATATTTAAACTATTTATTGTCCTTTTTTTAACAGGGTTACAGTAGTCTCTGAAGCATTTGATGGATGTGGAGGGGGGGTTCACGGAGGTTCCGTGAGAAGATGAGAATGTCTAGGTAGACAAAGACAAAATAGTTAACTAAGTCTCTGAGAACATGATCGACAAGCACCTGGAAGACAGTGGGGGCATTACTTAGACCTAAGAGCATGACAAGAGCGTCTGTGAATCAGCCTATGAAAATTTCACACGACTCATGATTTTGCGTGATTGTAATGAATCATGTGAAAACAGCAATTTATCATGTAAAACAGAATTTCATGTATGATGATGAAGTTATATATAAATGTGTGTTTTGGACATTTTACAATTAGAATATCATACTTCATGTGTCGAAATTTCACTTTGATAAAGTTACCAAAATGTTAGATAAACAGATTGACTGCAGCATTGAATGTTTTTTTTTTCCTCGATAGCTTGTTGTGTAATTGATTGATGATGATTGTAACAGGTGAATTTGTCCGAAATAAGGAAACATTCAGTTAAGATAGGTAAAATACAGCAGAATAAAATGTAAGTGTTGTTACAGCAAAGATTATTGAGTTTCCTCACTTGTCCTTTTATAATCTGTAGTGTTACTCCTTAATAAGAAAGACTTTAATGGAAGCAATTAGGGTATTATTTAATGTTAAGAGAACTTAAAATAGAACTAATGAACTGGACCTGGGTGATTTCTGATCCACTTCACAGCACAAAGCGATTAAACATCAAATCGACATTTTCCACGGCTCTGCTCTCTGTGTTATTATGATGTGAAGGCAGGTCATTCACTCACAGTAACAATATTGAAGTCAGATAAATAATTAGAAAGTTGGACACAAACTTTTATTTACTGCAGCTCCTATTAGAGACAGATTAGTAATTAGAGAGAGACACTTTGAAGCCACCTCAGTGAGCACAGTGATGAGACAACCGAGCAGAAAATTGCCAGTTGCAGGAGCAAGATGCAATAATCTGCTGGTTGACAAGTACTTCATTAGTTGGTTTGTAGTCCGACAGTCACTTTGAAGGGCTGCTGGGTTTCAGCACTTGCTGAACTGGGCCCTAAAAATCATAATTAGTATGTGTGTTCATTTGTAGTTTGATTTGGGGTAAATGTAGCGGTGAGTTTTGTTAGGTGAAGAGAAAATGAATTTGATCAGTTATCTACTGCAGCAGGCCTCAATTTAATGTAATGACAATTTAAAGCTGCATTAGTCAGTATTTTTATATGAACGATGAATCAAATGAAGTGAATGTCAAAAGAGCTGCACCAAGTCATGAACTCATCATGAATTATAGTTGTCCTGTATAGGAGAGAATCTGCCAGCACTGGGATCAGGAGGGAGCTGATTGTATTAATAGCCTGGCCTGGCCTGGCCTAGCCTGGCCTTCGCTTTCCCCTTAGCAGCCGGTGTTCCACTGTTCTGCTGATGATACTCAGCTGGACCCTTCTCAAATCATCAGGTTAGAGGCCTTCTTCTCTGCTGTGAAGGGTCGAATGTCAATTTCCTGCTCCTGAATTAAGATAAAACTGAGATGCTGGTTATTGGCCTGGCCCAACAACAGTTTGCTCCAGCAAGTCACCCTCCGCAACTGTGTGATTTCTTACTAGACCGACAGTTTAATTGACATTCTGGTCCACGTTGACGGACAGGTTGGTCCATGGATTCATACTTTTGACCATCAGACCAGTTTTTTCCGCTGTTTTTCAACTGTCCAGCGCTGATGAGCCTCAGCCTGACGCGGTATTCTGCTGTTGCTCCTTCTGATGCTTTTCTGCTCACAACAGTTGTAAAGAGTGGTTATCTGAGTGAGCCTAGCCTTAAAACCACGCTTCAGAAACCTGTGGGAGACGTCACAGAGGCTACATCCATTTTTATTTACAGTCTATGGCTCTGACCAGTCCGTCCATTCTCCTCTGACCTCTGACCTCTCTCATCAACACAGAGCTGCTGCTCACAGGATGCTTTTGTTGTTGCTTCACTTTGAGTAAAATCTTCAGGGACTGTGAAAATCCAGGAGATCAACAATTTGAGAGAAACTCAAACTAGGGTTGTGCCAACGGACGATGATTTCAGTTATCGACAATCATTAGAACTATCTCCGATTGCTCAGGCCTTTGCAAATGTCAAGGCCATATTTAACTTAATGTAGTAACTTATTATTTGTAGTATTAAATTAATACTAAATTTAATTTGCCTGGCACAGTTTAACGTATACTGTATAATCCAGTGGCGGGCCGTGCATTTCACACCTAGGCCTTCACTGATGTCCTACTTAGTCCGACTTCAATAAATACCTCTCATAATACCATCATTTATGACACCACGACTGGAGAAATAGTATACAGAAACACACTTACGCACTACTGGGCATTGCATCACCTCAATTGTGTACAAAACGGGCTATTTTCCGGCGCATTTAAAAATTAATAAACCCGCATTAGCAATTAAAACATATCTATGTGGTACTGTCAAAACTTAAAAATAAAAAGGTATTTAAAATTATCTGTCCAAAAAGTTTTAATAAGTCCACAAAGAATAGGCAAGCTTTAACAAGATAGTAAACTAAATTGCAAAATCGCAGTTTAATATTCTGTTTTTCTTCACCATTTCATTGCGCAGCTGTTTCCCTGCGCACCTGTTCGTTGAACTGTGTATCCACACGGGTGTCCCCAAATGTTTTTAAAAGCACCGTAGCTTGCAAGTGTCCAGTCGTGCTTTGGTGTCTCGTTGCTGCCTTGGTTAAACAATTTAAGTTCGCAAATTCAGTGTAGCTCCACACACCAACTCGATCCTTTGCAAACAAAAGGCATTCCCAGCAGAACAGTTTGCAGCGCAATCGGAAGCCGTAAACCAGGGGTACCGCTCGTAGTTGCTTGCTTGGAAGTGGCGGACAAACCCTTTCCCCGCCTGGGACAGGTTAGCTAGCTCGGGGGTCGGCCGACCTTGTCTCACGAGATTTAGCTTCTCTTGAAAGGTCCGTCTTGAAAATGGCCTTGCAAGTATATCTGCGACCAAATCGACTTTTTGCCCTCCGTCGGCCATTGTGAGTTAAAAAAGTAAGTAGATATATTAGATTTCTCTGCTAACGGTCCCTGGGTGTGGCTCTGATGCGACTCGGTTGATCTGCATAGTCTTGGCGGCTCTCACAAGTGAGTATCCAATCACAGGACGCGTACATGTCACGTTCAACGTGAGGCCAGCTAGAAGGCCTTACTGTCAACAACTCGTGATCTGATTGGCTATCGCAACTATCTATCAACTCTATGTGCCCGTTCACTTACAGTGCACAGACGCCCGCATTGTTGATTCTGAAGGCCTCGGCAGATTTCATACAGCGTGGCAACACAAGTTCTGATTGGATAAAAACTCTAACCTAAAAACAACAACACTGGAAGGAGCATAATATGACATGAACAGAATATGAAGAATACTTTTATATATTTAGGGAAGGTAAGTTAAAAATTGAATTAACTTTTATCATAATAATGATGATGATGATTTCTGGTTATGTTAGGCCAGCAGAGAAGGCCTTGCTGGCCCTGACGGCCCACCACTGGTATAATCACATATAACCGACGCTTGCAACATGTGAGCAGACACACGCAGATCATCTGATTGTAATGAAGCTGCTTGTTGTGTGCAGGAGCTCTGATTTAAGAGCAGAGGAGATCGACAGACAGACTGAATGCGTCATTTAGTTCTCTGTGTCTCTCTAGTTTTCTTTTTATGGTGGTAAATAGAACTTCTGGAGTCAATGAGGGAGAGAGGCAGCAATACAGGACACACTTTATGGTCACTTCTCTTTCTCTAGGGTAACATATTGTCCCCAGGTGTAGAGTTGCTGGAGCCACTGGGACGACGCTCTACTGCTTTTTTTTTCCAACTGATAATAATAATAATAATAATAATAATAATAATAATAATAATAATAACCCGACAATCGGACTGTGGTGAAGATCGCGCAACCCTAACTCAGACCAGTGTCTGACACCAATAATCATGTCACAGTCACAGTCACTGAGATCACATTTCCTCATTCTGATGTCTGATGTGAACATTAACTGAAGCTCCTCGGCTCGATCTGCAGGAGTTTATGCACTGCACTGCTGCCACGTGATTAGCTGTTTGTATAATTGCATGAATAAACAGGGGTACAGGCTAAAAGTAACATGGATACAGATGCTGGTAATATAATAAATGCACACATGGAAACAATGATTGTACATGACAGTGTAATCAGAATCAGGACAAAGAAAACAAAGAGCAAATCTAACGGTGCCAGATATTTTCAACTAGACTAACTCCAAATCAACTGTGATAAATGTGAATATATGAATTTCAGTGAACACACACACACACACACACACACACACACGCAATGATGAGATGTTCAGGCCTGGTCAAGTGTGCCTGTGCTACAAGGGAAGATGGAGAGAGAGAGAGAGAGATGCTATATAAAGTTAACCCAGATTCATTTGGAGGAGGTTTTCAGTCAGTAAGGATTCTGGATGCTCCTCTGATCTCCTCTCTGGTCCTGTGGGTTACCTGGAAGACAGTATTTTGCTCATCTACAAAACCGGTCCAGGTTTCTATTTTGTCCCTTTGTAAACCAAACCATCATTACAGAGATGTACAGTAAAATAGCAGCAGAGGACAAGTCACAGTTTCCAGGAGAGGGGGAAGCAACAGTATCAGCAGTCCAGTGTTGGAAGAAAAAACAACAGTGAACAGGTGAGACTGACGCCTGCAGAGAACTTCAGATTCAGCTTGTTTATCAGCTGCATGCAGGGCCACACTTGGCTCTTAGGACAGCTTCAATCACATCAGACCTGCTTTTGTACATTTGTGCGGAAGACTGGAGATTTGGTTCCATGTTTTTTGAAACATTCATATTTTGTAGAAACATGAATTTGGAGTGAAGGTTAATGCTCTAAGGACTGTTCTTCAGGCTTGTTCTGTTTTGATGTCAAAACTTTACCATGTTGACAGGATGCTCATTAAACACACAAACTGTTGCCTTCTGGAGCATGAGATCCTTTATATTGAAAGCATGAAAAACTAAAAAATAAAGTTTGTTTTTATTTGCATCAAAATAATCTAAACTCAAAGATCCACTACTAGGTTTTCAGAGCTTTTAGCCACGTCACTGTCTTCTTCAGTAAATGGCTCAGGTGTCATAATGTGACAACTGAACATTGAATGGAATTTGAAGCAGTCTAGACCATTTCCAAACTACTAATAAACTACTGATGTATGTCCTGCTCATTTTGGTGAATCTGGATCAGGACCCAGCTACAGATACAGATACATATACAGACTGTGTCTGTGCATTACTCCCCTACTTAGTAGTTCTGGAATGTTCACGTAGACTGGATGTGGTGAGTGTGACAGCACAGGTTGAATGAGATGGGACTGTTTGCATGTGACACCCTCCATCTCACTCAAAAAAACATCTTAATATACTTTTCTCCTGTGATGATAATGACACACAGACCCACTACAGTATCACAGGACCCTACCACACCTATCCCTAACCTCAGGTCACTGTTCATATTGCTTTTCCAACTACGAAGGAGATTTTCCTTCCTCCAGTGTTCCTCTTGTTTTCCTAAAGGCCATAACAACCTTCACACTGATAGGCATTGTTAAGCTTCTGTTATGACTGTTTGTGTTTAGATGGAGCCGCTGCTATCATCTGTAGCTAGGGTACCCAGAGTCTTCTAGATAAGAGGGTGCAAGGAAAGCGTAGCTAGAAGATATTGTTCCAATCTTGTTGTTGTAAAGGATAAGTTAAGTAAGGAAAGGGACAATACACAGGTAAGCACATGTGACAAAGCGGTTTTTCATGGGGTCATTAAAATCTAAAAGGTTCAGTCTCTGGATAGAATTGATGCTCACAGAAAACTCCACAGCAATCAGATCAGACTTTAATATTTCTTGTTTGCATTTTGAGCAGGAGGTGAACAAAGAAATTAGAAATCATTCTCTGAGGACCATGAATATCCACAGTGAATGTTATGCTTGTCTGCCGATTAAACAGACGATCTGGACATGAGGAGCTGAGTCTATGAGTCGTTCCTTCTTGTTTGAGTTTGTATGAACATCAGCTCCACTTGAATTCACACACACTTACAATTAATACAGTGTATGCTTCAACACACACACACTTGGAATTAATTCACTGCATGCATGAATACATACACATGCCCCACACTTATGCTTCACACACTGACACATTCATGACACCCAGTCTACTGTTAGAGAACACACTCATGCCAGCACACACACACACACACACACACGAAAGGACGAACACATACATAAGCACTAAACATACACTTTAGTTCACAGTGACCTTACAGAGGAGAAAATACAAGAAGGCTTCATTTGCAGAGGAAAAGAAACACTGCAGACATCAAGTTGTAATGTTTGGTGCTGTTACAGAAATCTATTTTTGAATACAATTAAGCTCCGTCTGACATATTCTAGCTACTATACCCTCGGTCTTAGATGAAGCACTGTAATCCTGTAGATGATAAACAGTTTGTAGAATGTGAATTGAAAAAAAACATCTTTAACTGCAGCAAAACAGAGATATTTTCAATTGTTTTTCACAGACTTTTGGTCTAAGGAATAATCCACCAAAAAAACTCTGTATTGAGAATCACCCACTGCCTGTCATCTTAAAGGTGGCACTGGAATGTTTGTTGCTTCATGGAGCAAAACAGCTGCAGTCACTTTGGATTCACAGCTGTAACAGTGGATTCCAACGAAAACAAAATTTCATTCCCAAGTTTGTCTAGCAACCAGTGGAAGTCATGTATTCACTTCTATTGTGCCATACATTGGTAAATTCATATTTTCACATAAACCACTTGACAGTTATCACTCAGGCTCCAGACAATCAGGTCTGAGCAAATCTCTGTTTGCTGCTGGACATAAATCTGCCTCTGCAGAGAAGTGTTGTTTCTTACTACCTGGTAAATCCTCCACAGTGTTTCTCATTCATCACCTCAACTAAATTTGTCCACAGTTTCATAATGAACCGAAGATTTACACTTAATATAACATAAAAATGTTATGATTTCTTCTTTTCTTCTCTGTAGATTCTCTGATTCTCTCTCAAAATAGAGCCCTAAACCTTTATGTTTCATTCACTGTAAATGTTTCACTACTATATCATTCTCTTTCCAATGCTTGTTGCAGTTTGCTGAGACAGATTGAAATGTGTACCATGAGCTGAATAAGTGTAAAAACCTGCTAACATAGTTGGCAGGCTTCCTGGGTTTTGAAGTGTACCAAAGCTTTATTTAGGAAGCAGCTGCCTGGGAACTTCTGTTGACCAGCTGTGTTTCTTTGGCTCAGATTCAGACAGACAGACAGCCTCTTGCTGGTTCAGCAGAGTTTAAATCAGTGAAGAGTTTCAGAGCACAGCAAGATGTGACCCATCATCAATCACACACACACACACACACACACACACACACACACACACACACACACATACACAGACACACACACACACACACAGACTGTCTGCCTACCACCTGCTTCCCCCTGTGTGTGTGGCACTGAGTTGCTGTGAGGATGAGATGTGGTCCTTTTCCACTCCAGTGTGTTTCCATGCACTAGTAGTCAGTCACCGGTCACCTGCATTTACAGTGTGAGACAGGGTGTGTGAGGCGGGGTGAGTGAGACATGGTGTGTGAGGCAGAGTGTTTGAGGTGGGATGTGTGAGACAGGGTGTGTGAGGAGGGGTGTGTTTGCAAGGCGGGGTTGTGTGAGACAGGGTGTGTGGAGAGGGTGTGTGAGGAGGGGTGTGTGAGGAGAGGTGTGGAGGGAGGGGGTGTGAGGAGGGGTGTGTGAGGTGGGGTGTGTGAGGAGGGGTGTGTGAGGTGGGGTGTGTGAGGAGGGGTGTGTGAGGTGGGGTGTGTGAGGAGGGGTGTGTGAGGCAGAGTGTGTGAGGAGGTTGTGTGTGAGATGGGGTGTGTGAGGTGGGGGGGTGAGGTAGAATGTGTGAGGAGGGGTGTGTGAGGTAGAATGTGTGAGGAGTGTGAGGTTAAGTGTGTGAGGAGGGGTGTGTGAAGAGGAGTGTGTGAGGAGGGGTGTGTGAGGTAGAGTGTGTGAGGAGGGGTGTGTGAGAAGGGGTGTGTGAGATGGCGTGTGTGAGGTGGCGGGGTGAGGTAGAATGTGTGAGGAGGGGTGTGTGAGGTAGAGTGTGTGAGGAGGGGTGTGTGAGGAGGGGTGTGTGAGGAGGGGTGTGTGAGGTAGAGTGTGTGAGGAAGGGTGTGTGAGGAGGGGTGTGTGAGGTAGAGGTAGAATAAGCATTGTAACATCAGACAGATTTAAAGTTATTTTCTATGATGTCATCGTCCTGCTGATCAGAACATGCTTCTGTATGTTGTTGTATAGGGCATGTTTTTACATCACTCCAAGACATTTATAGTGTTTTTATACTGCACGGTACCAACTCAACTCAACTCAGACTCCATCTCTAAACTCTGACTCTGACTTTGACTAGACAGTGTTTGCTTTCACCCAACAATATCATGCAACAAATATCAATCACTGCCCCTGGATAAAGCAAGCTCCAGGGACTGGATTACCTAGAGCAATGGTTCCCAACCTGTGGGCTGGGGCCCACTGGTGGGCCACAAAAGTATTGCAAGTGGACTAACAAATCATTTGCAAAACAGTACAATTTTGGAGAATATAATAAATAAAATTAAAAATATAAAGTATGTTTTTAAAACAAAATTATCTTTAAAAACATTTAACATGTAACATGCAATATTATCACAAAGATGAATCCGAACGTAGAAGAATGGAAACAGACAAGGAAAAACCTGAAGCTTGTTTTGAAGTAACATGGTGATTTATAAGTTTAATTCTGTCTAAAATTACTGACATCTACCACAACAAAAATGTCCATTCATGGAAACAGTAGAAAAACCCTAAATGTCTGGCTGGTCAGTGGTTTTAAATAACTGGGACTGCCTCTGAGCCTTTTCATCCAACTCTAAACTTTCAAATGAAGCAGCAAGGAAAGCTTTTTATTTATTTATTTGGATGTATGCATTAAGTGTGGTTGGTTTCTCTATTAGAGACAATAACAGCAGTGGAGGATTCAGTTAATAAGAGAGCTCTTTATGTAGTTATTTTTTTAATGTTGATGATTATTATTTTAGTTAACACCTTTCTAATGAGCAGCTGTTCTCAATTTTCTGTGTGTGTGTATGTGTGTGTGTGTGTGTCTGTATGGTGTTAGATGGGCTGCAGAGAAAGAATCTGATGTGTGGGTCAGTGACTCTGTCTGACTGACATGCTGTAGCTGCTTGTATTATTCTGCATGTTTATCCTGTTTTTATTGTCTTTTGTAATTAACAACAGTTTTATGATCACAAGCAGGTAGAGCGGCCTGTGTCTGTGTCTGTGTGTGTGTGTGTGTGTGTGTGTGTGTGTGTGTGTGTGTGTGCCATCTCTGCCTGGTTGTTCTTTTCTGTCTTTAATGAGCCAGAGATTGCTGTTATTATCGTCCGTGTTGTTTCTTCAGCTCACACATTTCTAATGAACAGCTGCTCTACGCCTGACGGTGCGAGCCAGCGCACACACAAACACGAATGGACGCGCAACACAAGTTTGACAAGGCTCTGTGTGCTATAGGGCAGTGGTGGGAGTCTTTTTGGACTTAAAGGGCTGTTACAGTTTTTAATATTTTTACTTAACACAAAACATATTCTGCACATTTACAAACTGTGTTGGATTTCTTTTTTAGGTTTTTGAATGTTATACCTCCATTTTCCTTTTCATTTCAAAAATACCATAAATAATGTAGGCCTACTCTATGGGCCCTCTTCCCTTCTGTCAGTAATATTCTCATGCATAGAAGACTGAATCAACAACATAACACGTACATCTGTATTCTTATTCTTACATTTCCCTCCCTCTCTTTACTTTCTTCATCTTCACTAGTTTGGCAAATTATATATTGTATTGTAGAGAAGAGACAGGAATAATTAGATCCTTCTTCAAATGTTACTTTTCATTTTATCAGCTAAAAAAATACAAAACAATGAAGCAGTAATTGTGTGAAAGTTTGGGCCCCCTATTATGTCAGCACTAAGTAAACCTCAGACATGACAGCTTACAAAGACTTCCAGCCAGAGTTGTTCAGTTCTTTCATCCACAGAGTTTCAGTGATGTTCAGCTCAGTTGCTTGTGTTTCTTGGAGTGGTCATGGTGGATATTAAGGTCTGCTTACGATCATTTTCCTGTTGTAGAAGCCAGCCTCTTTTCACTTTCACTTTCTTGATGGACTGTGTGACATTTGAATCCAGAATTTACTGATATTTAATAGAATCCATTCTTCCCTCTGTCCTGTGCCACTGGCTCAGGACAAGCACAAAGTATTTAATAATATTTCAACCCCCACACTGAACAGTTGTCAAAATGTTATTTTCATCAAATGCTGCACTTTTTTTCCAAACAAACTTTTGTTGATTGTGTCTAAAGAGCTGAATTTGAACTACATTGGTCCACAGCAGCTGTTTCCAAAATCACTGTGGCTTATCCAGATGTTGCTCTGCAGACTACATCAATGCTGCACGGTGAACGGAGCACCACTACTCCTTTGTCAGCTCAACGTTCCTGGAGTTCTTTTGCAGTCTCTTTCTGTCCAGCAGACATTCAGTTTTACCCAAAGGTTTTCTTGGTCTTCCAGAACTTGTCTTCATGTCCACAGTTCCCCTTAACTGACATTTCTTAAAGGAGTTAGCCCCTGAGTCAATTGCTCAGAGATGCTCATGATTGTTACCACAAGGTTTGAAGACTGAGAGAATTTATCAGCTATCATCAACTGACAAATCCTAATGACAATTCACAAGCAAGTTCAACAAGGCCGAACGAGTTACTGAAGTTCAAATAACTTAGTCATCACTTTATGAGTTCAATTTGTCGCAAAGAGCAGCAGGTTCATGAAATTGAGGCCAGTACGTTCTCATTTGTCAAAAAGCTAACCATTGTAATGGGTTCCACCAACATCTACACCAGCTTTCATCGCTGACTGACTGACTGACTGACTGATGATTTTTCCACCACTGGTCAGTGGAATACCGAGCCTCAGTTGACTGAGCTGCTCTGGTTTCCCGGCTGCTCAGGAACTGCAAGGAAGAGGAGGAGCACATCCAATACAATTGCCTCCATTACAGCAAATGTATTACTTTCATTCCATGTATCATTACTACTAAAGGAGGCAAAGGAATAACTAAACATAAGACATACTGAGCAGAGAGAGCAGGAGAGAGGGAGAGAGAGAGAGAAGTCATCGGTAACGAGGCTTCGTACTAAAGACTTTGACCAACTCTACATATCAAACAGAGGGATTTAGACATAAAAACCTGCCTCTAATAAAAGTCTGTGACGTTCTGGAGTTGAAGTAAATAAAGACTAAACTATTGTGGATCCAGACGGAGGCTGTGCTCTGTGTGAGAGACTCAATAAGAAAGACAGACTGTCTCGAGGCGCCCTGGTGGTTCACCTGGTGGAGTGCGTTACGTTTGGACTTAGGTCATTTAAGCCTGTGTCATTTAAAACAAATAACAGCACCATCATTACTTAATTCAACCAACATTGACCCAGAACCCAGTAGTTCACTTCTTTGCGTCATTGTTTATCTAGAGAGACTTGTACCTTAAATTCTTCTATCAAAGAACCAAGTAATGTATTTTCTATCAAAGATGTTTATCTTTTGCAGTAATGATTTGAGATGGATTTCATTTCTATCAAGAAAGTGCTCCATGTGTCAGCCACCTCACACTATAAGACTATAGGAAAAGGACTAGGACTTTTACGTATGGTGGTCACACTATAACTGCATGCCAATGCAGTTGTGAGCGTGGATTCTTTTGGACCATCTGGACTACTTTGGATTACTGCCACTCTAATACTAGACAAAACATTAGAAACATCACTCTTTATACCACATTAGTACGAATTCACCACTAACTACAGCCTCTAAATGAACACAGAGTTAGAGCAACACTGCTGACATAGTGTCAGTGAAAAGCTTCACAAAGATAGGTTTTATTTCAGGGCAGCTGTGTAGAACTGCACCAGACCATACAAACCTGTGTATTTAATAAAGTGGTAACTACAGCCCTGCAATTTGACAGTGAATATTTTGTCACTTGACTAATTGAGCCTTAATTCGCCCAAAATGAAGAAATAATTAACTGCACAACAATGTCAGTCACCCTGTGTCTTTCCTCCCCTCCCCACTCTCTCTGTGGTCTCGTTAAAGAGCCATAAGTGAGTGACAGACAGGAAGTCAGATCATAAAGGTGTCATTGTGTCACCTCATGTCTTCTGTTCCCATTTCAATTAACAGATCACTCCTGATCTGTATTGTTGAGACAGATTTCCCAGCATGTGGTCCTGTGCTGCTCTTTCCTGGCTGCTATTTCTGAGGTTTGGCAGTTGAATTCAACACCATGATCATGGCTTTCATAGTGAGAACAGTTACTATGAAAGCTTTGGTTACAGTAAGAATATATTCAAATTACATGTTATACATACACTGTGATACGTTCTAGGCTATATTTCCCATCGACAATGGATCATGGTCTAACTGCTGTTTATCTGCCAAGTCAGATTGCTACATTTCTGTTTGGTTTTGGACCATTTTAGTTTGGAGGAGGATAAGCATGTTAAGGAATGCAACAAGTGGCAGCAAGTCCTTGTAGCTCGTAGTTTTTTTGCAATATATTAGTTGAAATTGTATATATTAGTATATTTTTTGTCAATTGATGTTTTTTATTCTACGTCCTCATTTCGTCTGACAGAGAAAACAACGTATACAAAGGAAGAACTCCTGTTTTTAAAGTTTACCAGATATGGAGTTAAACATCCCATACCGGCTGAGCTGGAGAAGCCGCTCCGTGGATGCAGAGCCAGGGCTAAGCTAAAGGCTAGGAGATGGAGATATAAGCCTTTTCTACCATCGATCCTCATGGGAATGTCAACTCCCTGGCTAACAAGTGTGATGAACTGGAGGCACTTGTGAAGAACCAGCGAGCATATCGTGAGTGTAGTCTCATGTGTTTCACGGAGACCTGGTTAAAGACAACACTCCCGACCGTTGTGTGGATTTACCCGGCTTCACTGCAGTACAAGCGGACAGAGACGCCGGAGCAAGTGGGAAGAATAAAGGTGGAGGACTGGTTCTGCTTGTGAACAGTAGATGGTGCAACCCCGGTCACATCACAGTGAAGGAGAAGATCTGCTGTTGGGATATTGAACTGTTGGTAGTTGGTCTTAGACCGTACTATGTACTGAGGGAGTTTTCTCACATCGTCGCCATTGTTGTTTACATTCAACCACGAGCAGAGCCTGCAGTCGCGTGTGACGTCATTCATGAGACTGTTGCGAGAGTACAGACCCAGCACCCTGATGCATTCATTGCAATATCAGGGGATTTTAACCATGTCACTCTCACCTCTCACCTGACTGGCTTCACTCAGTATGTTGACTGTCCCACAAGGGAAAATAAGACACTGGATCTGTTGCATGCAAATATCAAGGAGGCCTACCCTGCTTCAGCTCTACCACCACTTGGCAGATCAGATCATAATCTGGTTTTTCTTCAGCCTTCCTACAAGCCTGCTCATTCAGGAACTGGACCCCGGAGGCCAGTGAGTCTCTAAAAGACTGTTTTGAGTGCACAGATTGGAATGTACTGTTGGAGTCACAGGGAAGAGATAACAGCAAAGGATCCTGACCTTGATAAAATGGTTGAATGTACCACAGACTACATTAACTTCTGTATGGACACTGTAATACCAGCAAGGACTGTACACTGCTTTCCAAACAACAAACCCTGGATCACCAGTAACATCAAGACCCTCTTCAACCAGAAGAAGGAGGCCTTCAGGGATGGAGACAGGGAGAAGCTCAGGTGTGTGTGTGTAACAAGGCCAATGAGTTCAACCTGTTCTACAACAGGTGTGACACAGCCTCACCTGTTCTCTCTCCCACTGCTTCAGCTGCAGCTTCTCCTACGGCATCTCCTCCACAACCTGAGACTGCAGCTGCAACTCCCTCCACACTGGGGTCAAGTCTCCTGTCCTTTACAGCGGAGCAGATGAGGCTGAACCTCTCCAGAAGATCTTAAACTTAAGTCTTCAAACAGGGAGGGTCCCGGCCCTTTGGAAAACATCATGTGTTGTTCTGGTCCCTAAAGTAGGACGACCGGCTGAGATAAATGATACCAAACCGGTGGCCCTCACATCACACATCATGAAGACCCTGGAGCGGCTGCTTCTCCACCTTCTGAGGCCACAGGTTGAACATTCACTAGACCCCCTACAATTCACCTACAAAGAACATATTGGAGTGGATGATGGTGTCCTTTACATGCTCCACCGCCCCATTCTTACTTGGATGAGCCAGGTAGTTACATGAGGGTTATGCATTTAACACCATCCAACCCCCCATCCTTAAAGACAAGCTGGAGGGGATGAGGGTGGATCCCTGCTTCACATCCTGGATTGTGGATTACCTGACAAGACGACCACAGTACATCAGGCTGGGTAACTGTGTCTCAGGGACAGTGATGAGCAGCACTGGGGCTCCACAGGGATCTGTTCTGGCTCTGTTCCTGTTCACCCTGTATACAGCCGACTTTAAATACAAGTCTGAGTCCTGCCACATCCAGAAATATTCGGATGACACAGCTATTATGGCGAGTATCAGGAACGGGCAGGAAGAGGAGTACAGGGATCTGACAATGGCCTTCAGTGAATGGAGTGACAAGAACTGCCTCCTTCTGAACATCTCCAAGACCAAGGAGATGGTCATGGACTGTCGGAGGTCTAGGCCCACCCTACAGCCAGTCAACATTCGAGGGAAGGACATTGAGGTGGTGCACACTTATAAATACCTAGGTGTTCACCTGGACAGTAAACTGAACTGGTCCCTGAACACAGATGCTATCTACAGGAAGGGGCAAAGCTGGCTCTTTTTCCTCAGGAGGCTCAGGTCCTTTTGACGTCTGCAGTGAAATGCTGCACATGTTTTATCAGTCAGTGGTGGCCAGTGTACTCTTTTATGCTGCAGTCTGCTGGGGCAGCAGCATGTCAGACATGAACACAAGGAGACTGGACAAGCTGGTCAAAAAGGCTGGGTCTGTGCTTGGCAGGAGTCTGGACTCACTCAGGACTGTTGTGGAGAGATGCATCCAATGTAAGATGGAGGCCATCTTGGACAATACCAACCATCCTCTCCACAACATTCTGGGAGGACAGAGAAGCAGCTACAGCTGCAGCAAACGTCTCATCTCACTGCGCTGCAGAACAGAGTGGTTCAGGAGATCCTTTGTTCCCACTGCCATCAGGCTGTACAACACCTCAGCCAAGGGAAGTGGAGTAATCCAAATATTGTTGTTTATTTATTATCAACTGTTATCTATCTATCTATCTATCTATCTATCTATCTATCTATCTATCTATCTATCTATCTATCTATCTATCTATCTATCAGTGTGTCTGTCTATCTGTGTGTCTGTGTGTCTGTGTGTCTGTGTGTCTGTCTGTCTGTCTGTCTGTCCATGGACCAAAAAGAAACCATACATACAACATTATATAATAATAATTGGACACTATATTGATTCATTACATGGACTAAAGAGCAGTAAAGCAGTAAAAGCAGTAGAAACCTGTAAAGGCCTAAATATTTTCCTTTTAATATCTTTGTTTTCTTTCATGGTACCCCTGTTTGGTTTTGTCCTTTTGTCCTTTGGAAATACCTTTGTTTATTATTTTCATCATCCTTATTTATATGTTGCATTTATTTCCTTTTATTGTATTTTTTCATTTGTATGTATTGTTCATATTTAACTATGTATCTTATTTAAGAAGCTATTGTTTAATTGTTTTAATAAGGACAATGTTTTGAATAATAAAGCATTTATTATCTCTCTATTGATGGGTACATAATGTTACATATACATATATATATATATATATATATATATATATATATATATACATATATATGTATTTGCATGTGGTTGCTTTTTCCGTTTCTCACAAAGTTGCAGAGATGTAGCAATGACGCTTTTATTCTTTAATTCTAAATGTCTAAAAAGACAGGAAGTTGTCAGCGGAACAGTATTCTGGCGGACTATACACGCAGCTTGTTTTTCACGGGGACTCATAACATTGCTGTACACAATGTCGTCTCACGAGTGACAGCATTATTTTTAAGGTATCTTCAGTGATTTACATCTAGAGCACAAACAGAAAAAACAGAACTAAAGGACAGAACCCAAAGTGTCTGTTTAATGCGCTCTACTCATCACAAGCTAACGTTAAAGGAAGAACAACGTTTCCGGTTTCTTCAACGTTAAACGTTGGTTCCATACAGTGCCCGAGCGTGTATTTTGATGTGAGTTCATCTTGGTGGAGTTAGCGCCATGTTTTTGCTCTATAACACCGTGTAGAAAACGTTGGTGGGATTTTTCTCTAAGACCCAGACGGAGTCGTAGCTTCGTAGCCAGTCAGTTCACTCTGTGCCTGTGTAACAACGCTACAGTGCCTCCAGTCTCACTGTCAGTGGAGCTTCCCAAAACACCTCAAACATCTGTCATCCACTTCTGATGGAGAAGAATCAGTGTTGTTAAGAACCTGTAACTAAAGTAAGTCCAGATTCAACGTAGGGATAACTATCAAGTATATTTGTATATCTGTTCAATTCTTTAATTAATAACAAGGTTTATGAGCCACCTCATCATTATGTTTCTTAAAAATGTATTTGGCATTCAATGATTCTCTGTCCTCCACTTAAAAATAATTTTTGGATTCGTTTTTCAGTTTTTAATAGGTATATTACATATATTAACAATTGTTTTGATAATAGATTACACTGTTGATTATTTTCTTGATAATTCAATTAATTGTTTGGTCAGAAAATTGTGCCAAATATGAGGTAATGTTTCCAGGTGTCTTGTTCAGTCTGACCAAAAATCCCAAACTCCAGAACATTCAGTATTGAATATAGATGAGCAAAGTAGTTGCTGATTAATTCTGTGGTTCTTTTATTGATTATCTGAATACTATGTTGGTGAGAATCCACTAGAGATGCCCCAATATTTTTTTTTCCAGTGGTGAGACACAGTTTTCTTTTGTATGTCATGTAATCCAGTTGTTCAGTGAATAATTAATAAGTAAATCAGTGCCTCATAGTTTTTTGAATAGTGTCTGTAAAGAGAGGAGTGTTAGTGTGAGGAGTGTGGAGGAGGTTTGGACAAGATATCAACAGCCTCTCTCAGAGTACTGAGTGTAGTGTTCAGCTAATAGCAGCAGCAGTTTTTCTGTCCACCGGACACACTGAGGAGGCAGAACATGACCATGTCATTCTTGATGTGTTGTTTAGATTTGCCCCTTCTTCTCTACTGATAATTCATTTGGAGTTCTGACCTTTACAAATTCAGTGTTTTAAAAGAGTGTGTATTTAGTTACCTTTGCGCTTTGTACTCGCTACTGATCAAGCAAAAATCATAATCAGGATTATTTTGATCAATATTGAGATCATGATTATTTAACACCATTAATCATTGACTTTGGAAACACCACACATTTATTGAACTTAAAAAAAAAAGTATTTTTATCAGTGGACTCTCTTGAACTTTAAATACAATTCAATGGAAAAACATAAAAACATGAGATAAATAAAAAAAATGTTTTTTCAATTCATAATATCTAAATATATACAATTAAATATACAATATATTATTTAATAAAAATAGATAAGATCAACTACAACACATCAACCCTGGCAGCAGCTTGTTGATAGTTGATAGTAAAGCTAATATCAAGCACCACCAAAAAAATAAAAAACAAAATAAAAAAAACAGATTTCAAAACTAAAAGCATTGTGTCTATGTAGATTTTCCAGTTATACACGATATAAGTTAAAGATATCTGAGAGTGGGATAGCAGCCAAACAGGGAACAGTCTCTCCAAACTATATATATAAAGTCTCTGAACCGACAAACTGCTCGAGATGATGCACTCCTACGTACGTTGCTAACATACATCAAAGTGTAATCAGGAAGTGGTTGGAGGGGATTGTTTTTAATCTTAATCAAAAATAAAATAAAATAATTCTCCCAGCCCTACTTTCAACTATGTTTTTGTAGTTTAAGATGTGCACTACATGCTGCAATGAGCCCAGTGATGCTTATATGTAAATGCCAGTGTGAAGAGCATTAACTTTACCAGTAGTCATTGATGTCTCAGTCTGATTTTAGTGTTGTGTTAGAGCAGGGATGTGCGAAGCAGAAAAGAAGGACCTGTATGCTGTCCTGGGAGCCAGCCCCTCACACTCGGTCCAGCAGCTCAGACACAGATACCAGCAGCTGGCCCTACAGGTAAACACACGACCCTCTGTGCCAGCCTGAAGTAACACACAGCTACTACTAGATAGTGTCTGAGGATGCCCCACTGTCTGTCTGTCTGTCTGTCTGTCTGTCTGTCTGTCTGTCTGTCTGTCTGTCTGTCTGTCTGTCTGTCTGTCTGTCTGTCTGTCTGTCTGTCTGTCTGTCTGTCTGTCTGCCTCCACAGTAGAGGGCACATGCACTATATAGTTATAGCAGAATCCAAGTGTAGTCTCTCTCTCTCTCTCTTTCTTTCTCTCTCTCTCTCCCTCTCTCTTTCTGCCTCGGACTGTGAGGGTTTATAAGGAAATATAACACAAACAATTATAATCTTTGGTGTCTTTATTGAACATTCACAGTTCTGGTGGAAAAAGTCAGTGAACCCTTTGGTTTAATAACCGGTTGAACTTCATTTGGCTCCAATAATCTCCAACAAGAGCTTCCAGTAGCTGCTGATCAGAGCTGCTCAATGTTCAGGAGGAAGTTTGGACCATCCTTCTTTCAAGAACTACTTCAGTTCAAACATATTCTTAGGATATCTGGTTTTCATGTCTTTCTTTGGCTCAGTCCACAACATTTCCACAGGATTCAGGTCTGGGCTCTGACTGGGCCACTTCAGAAGGTGGATTATCTTTGTTTGAAGTTGTTCTATAGGCAGTTTGTGTGACTGTGGACTGATGAAGATGATGATCTAAAGTCTTTGAGAGGACTCTGTGACCCTTTCAGCTTCATGCTAATCAACAATTCTTGATCATAAGTCCTCTGAGATATGTGAGGCCTGGTTCACATCAGCAGATGTTTCTTGTGAACAGCAAACTCTAAATATTTTAGTGTTTTTTATATTTCAAAGTGTCTCCAACCCAAACCTCCAGTCTTGTTTCAATGATTGGACTCCAGGTTTGATAACTCCTGAACTTTTGTTGATGTCATTAGTTGAGGGGTTCACATACATTTTCCAGTTACACTGTGATAGTTTGGATGATGTTTTCAATATGGACAAGAACACTATAATGATTTTGTGTTATTAGTTCAGATTGACTGTTTGTTCATAATTGCAACTTGGATGAAGATCTGACCATATTTGAGGACAAATTTATACATAAATGAAGGTCATTCCTAAGGGTTCAATTACTTTTTCTTGCCACTGTATTGATAGCCAGTACTCAAGGCAAACTCAGTGTTTGCTCAATTCAAATCTGTTTTTCATGTCTTAACACAACACACACACGCCTGCATGTATATGGAGGAGGTTATGGCTCACTGCAGTCTATTCATGCTGTCATAAGGTCATCACTTCTTGACAGGACTATATGGTAGAAAAGTAGGGACAAAATCTACACACTTTGTTCTGTGTTAAAACAGATGCTGAAGTTCAGCTGTGGATTATCAGTCTTCAGGAGTCTGAGCTTGTTAAATCAAGTTGGTGTGTTCCAGAGTGCCTTTTTTTAGTATGAATTTCCCTGTGTATCTGTGCGTGTGTGTGTGTGTGTGTGTGTGTGTGTGTGTGTGTGTGTGTGTGTGTGTGTGTGTGTGTGTGTGTGTGTGTGTGTGTGTGTGTGTGTGTGTGTGTGTGTGTGTGTGTGTGTGTGTGTGTGTGTGTTTGTAGTACCACCCAGACCGTCTTAGAGGCGAGTGTCCGACAGAAGCAGAGTCTGGTCTGGAGAAGTTTCTGGAAGTTGATGCAGCGTGGAGGATCCTCAGCGACCCGAACAGTAGGAGACAGTACGACCTGCAGAGGAGAGGTAGGACCTCACATTTCACTTATAATGTAATAACGTTGCATTAATTTTTACAGAGGTAAATGTAACAATTAATCATGACATTGACTTTGTGAAATATCACACAGCCTAGGTGGCTCATTTTACATTTATTATTCTAGTGTCTATATGATATTTGCAGTACTTACAAGTACTGACAGCAGAACAGTGTTTTTACAATAGCTTGAGAATTTGTCAGCATAGCATTACCAGTCCTGTTAAGAAATATAGGGATTTCTGTCTACTGAAACTCTTGAGTTCTTTTAATTTGAAATAGTTACGGAAGGTGTTAACTCTGTATTAACAGGTAATGCGGTAACTTCAACACGGATGAATGAAAACAAAGCTTCGTACTAAAATACTGCTATGATTAATTTTACATATCAAACAGAGGGAGTTAGACATAAAGACCTGCCTCTAATAAAAGTCTTACCTTCTGCAGGTAAATAAAAAAAAAGACTGCTTGTTAACATGTAATCTTAATCAGCCATGTGTAAGTCACTGTTTGAAACTTGTCCCATTGTCATGACAACAGAAACAGGAAAATCATAGGTAGGTAGGTATGCTATGTTATTTGTACCCGTAGGTAATTTTGTTTTGCAGTAAAAGCACACAGCACAGACAACACCACATACACAGGGTAAGGAAAGATAAATAAATCAGTTAAGACATTACTTCTATGCACTAACCGTAACCCTTATTTATATGAGTGATGGCTGATAGAACAAAGCACTTTATACTGTTTTGTTCTGCACTTTGGGACTATGAACCTTCGTTCAGAAGGAAGAAGCTGAAATTCACTGTTCAGAGGGTGTGAGCCGTCATTTAAAATCAAGTCAGCTATCTGCTGTAACTGTCTGGTGTACAGGGATGCTAGGTTAAGATGTGCACCAATCAGCTGACTGGACCATTTAACAATTTGATTGAGAGAATGCCCGCTCTTTAAAGACAGATTTTCAAGCCATTATGCTTGAGACAAGATCAAATCGATTCAACAAAAGCACGGTAGAATAAGATCATCACGGTCTTGTCAATATGGAAATGCCACAGTTTTCTCAGACACAATAAATGCTGGTGCCCCTTCTTGCACACAGCTTCACAATTTACCTCAAAGTTCTACCAGAGGTGTTTTTAAGATTATACACATTCCACTGTTCTTGTGGGGAGACAGTAGAGGAGTGAAGTTGGTCAGTTTCACACATTGACCACACGCGGTCCTGCATATTAAGTTGACATGAATGAAAATTAAAAATATACATAGATGATGTGATTTGAGAAGAATCTCAACAACTTCAAGTTGTCTCACAGTATCAAAGTTGATTAAACTGATCTTATTTCCTTTGTGGATAATTTACTACAGTGCCATTTGAAGATGAAACAAGAAGCACATTTCTGTAGCTCTCTGCATGTTTCACTTTGTGCTGCTGCTGCAGTCTTTATGTTACTCTGTCAGTATTCAATTCAGACTTGTTTCATGTTCAGAGTGCTACAGAAATGTTACAAGTCTGACCTAGAAACTTCTCAAACGATCATACTGTTGTTTCAGAAACTGTAGGAAATAAGATGTTTTTCTGTCGGTATATGTGCGTAAATGCTTCCTTGAAAGCTCCTGCCTCTCCCTCACTATTTATCCTATTTTAAATTATCACTAGTTTAGCAGCAATTATTCCTCACACTAATTAAAAGCCAAGCAAAGTTTAGCACTAATTATTCATGGTTCAAAGTCATTATCACTGTCAAACTGTACAACTTGATAATGACTGTTTCCTCAAGAGTGAAGTGTAAAAAATGTGTGTGAACATCCATCCGTTCACCTGTCTATCCATCCCTCCATCATCACTCTATCCATCAGTCCATTGATTTCACTTTCCATCTGTTGACTGAGATTCTGTCCACTGTATTCTTTTTGAGTGTTTTTTTTGACAGTGTCTTTCCAAGTGTTTCTGTTTGTCAGTATGTCTTTTAGACAATGTGTTTTTTTGACATTGTTTAACAGTGTGTCTTTTTGAGACTGTTTGTGTCTTTCTGACATTGTGTCTTTTGACAGTGTCTGTTTGACAGTGTGTCTATTTGACAGTGTGTCTATTTGACAGTGCATCTTTTAGACAATGTGTCTTTTAGACAGTTTGTTCTTTTGACGGGGTGTCTTTTAGACGGTGTGTCTTTTAGACCGTTTGTCCTTTTGACAGTGTCTGTTTGACAGTGTGTCTTTCTGACAATGTGTCTTTTTGAAACTGTGTTTGACAGTGTCTTTTTGACAGTGTATATTTTTGATAGTGTTTCTGTTTGATAGTGTTTCTGTATGACAGTATGTCTTTTTGATAGTGTGTCTTTTAGACAGTTTGTCCTTTTGACAATGTGTCTTTTTGACAGTATGTCTTTTACACAGTGTGTATTTTTGACAGTGTGTCTTTTTGACAGTATGTCTTGCCAAATGATGCGCTGGCAACAAGTGGCTGCAAGTCCGCATAGCTTGTAGTTTGTCTCTCACAGTGTCTTTTATTTATTTTACACAATATAAAATAGGAAACAATAACTTTACAGTCCACCTGTGTGTCCTTAGCTGCTAAAGCAACTAGCATGTAAGCTGTCATGCTGTTTACAACGACAACAACTCTGAACTGCGTTTTCTTCTTCTCTTAGTGCATTAAAGAAATTGTCTCTTGTAGCCTCAACAGCATCACCTGGTGGCGGAACTCAAATAGCGCTCAACTCATAAATGAACTAAATGCATTGCAAATTAAACCATTAAATTAACAGAATTACACACAAAAATAAATCAGGTGGGTCTCTAAATTCACAATATGACATACCAACAATAATAAACATAATTGAAATAACTGACCCCTCAGTAATATATTTGTATATATTAGTATATTTTTTGTCCATTGATCCATTTTTTATTCTACGTCGTTGTTTCGTCTGACGATGGATAAATTAATGTACACAAAGGAAGAACTCCTGGCTTTAAAGTTTACCAGATATGGAGTTAAACATCCCATACCGGCTGAGCTGAAGAAGCCATACCGTGGATGCAAAGCCGGGACTAAGCTAAAGGCTAGGAGATGGAGATATAAGCCTTATCTACCATCGATCCTCATGGGAAATGTCAACTCCGTGGTTAACAAGTGTGATGAACTGGAGGCACTTGTGAAGAACCAGCGAGCATATCGTGAGTGTAGTCTCATGTGTTTCACAGAGACCTGGTTAAACGACAACACTCCGACCGTTGTGTGGATTTACCCGGCTTCACTGCAGTACGAGTGGACAGAGACGCCAGTGCAAGTGGAAAGAGTAACTGTGGAGGACTGGTTCTGCTTGTGAACTGTAGATGGTGCAACCCAATCACATCACAGAGAACGAGAAGATCTGCTGTCGGGATATTAAACTGTTGGCAGTTGGTCTTAGACCGTACTATGTACGAGGGAGTTCTCACACATCGTCGCCATTGTTGTTTACATTCAACCACGAGCAGAGCCTGCAGTCGCGTGTGACTTCTTTCACAAGAATGTTGCGAGAGTACAGACCCAGCACCCTGATGCATTCATTGCATCACCTGACTGGCTTCACTCAGTATGTTGACTGTCCCACAAGGGAAAATAAGACACTTGATCTGTTGCATGCAAATATCAAGGAGGCCTACACTGCTTCAGCTCTACCACCACTTGGCAGATCAGATCATAATCTGTTTTTTCTTCAGCCTTTCCTACAAGCCTTGTGTACTGAGGCAGGCTGCAACCACCTGCTCATTCAGAAACTGGACCCCGGAGGCCAGTGAGTCTCTAAAAGACTGTTTTGAGTGCACAGATTGGAATGTACTGTTGGAGTCACAGGGAAATGATAAAAGTAAGGACCCTGACCTTGACAGAATGGTTGAATGTATCACGGACTACATTAACTTCTGTTAGGTAGTTACATGAGGATTATGTTCTGTGATTTCTCAAGTTCATTTAGCACCATCCAACCCCCCATTCTTTAAGACAAACTGGAAGGGATGGGGGTGGATCCCTGCTTCACATCCTGGATTGTGGATTACCTGACAAGCCTACCACAGTACGTCAGGCTGGGTAACTGTGTCTCAGGGACAGTGATGAGCAGCACTGGGGCTCCACAGGGATCTGTTCTGGCTCTGTTCCTGTTCACCCTGTATACAGCCGACTTTAAATACAACTCTGAGTCCTGCCACATCCAGAAATACTCGGATGACACAGCTATTGTGGTGCATATCAGGAACGGGCAGGAAGAGGAGTACAGGGATCCGACGATGGCCTTCAGTGAATGGAGCAACAAGAAATGTTGTCCTTCTGAACACCTCCAAGACCAAGGAGATGGTGATGGACTGTCGGAGGTCTAGGCCCACCCTTCTGCCAGTCAGCATTCGAGGGAAGGACATTGAGGTGGTGCACACTTATAAATACCTAGGTGTGCAACTGGACAGTAAACTGGACTGGTCTCTGAACACGGATGCCATCTACAGGAAGGGGCAGAGCTGGCTCTTTTTCCTCAGGAGGCTTAGGTCCTTTGATGTCTGCAGTGAAATGCTACACATGTTTTATCTGTCAGTGGTGGCCAGTGTACTCTTTTATGCTGCAGTCTGCTGGGGCAGCAGCATGTCAGACATGAACACAAGGAGACTGGACAAGCTGGTCAAAAAGGCTGGGTCTGTGCTTGGCAAGAGTGTGGACTCACTCAGGACTGTTGTGGAGAGATGCATCCAATGTAAGATGGAGGCCATCTTGAACAGTACCAACCATCCTCTCCACAACATTCTGGGAGGACAGAGAAGCAGCTACAGCTGCAGCAAACGTCTCATCTCACTTCGTGCAGAACAGAGTGGTTCAGGAGATCCTTTGTTCCCACTGCCATCAGGCTATACAACACCTCAGCCAAGGGAAGTGGAGTAATCCAAATATTGTTGTTTATTTGTTATCAACTGTTATCTATCTATCTATCTATCTATCTATCTATCTATCTATCTATCTATCTATCTATCTATCTATCTATCTATCTATCTATCTGTCTTTTAGACAGTGTGTCTTTTAGACAGTTCTGTACTTTTGACAGTGTGTCTTTAAGATAGTGTCTTTTAGACAGTGTCAGTTTGACAGTGTTATTTTGAGACTGTTAGATAGTGTTTCTTTCTGACAATGTGTCTTTTGACAGTGTCTATTTGACAGTGTGTCTTTTTATTAGTGTTTCTTTTAGTCAATGTGTCTTTTAGACAGTTCGTCCTTTTGACAGTGTGTCTTTTGACAGTGTGACTTTTTGTCCATGTGTCTTTTAGACAATGTGTTCTTTTGACAGCGTGTCTTTTATACAGTTTGTCCTTTTGACAGTGTGTATCTTTGACAGTGTCTGTTTGACAGTGTGTCTTTTTGAGACTGTGTTTGACAGTGTTTCTATCTGACAATGTGTCTGTTTGACAGTTTGTCTTTTAGACAGTTCGTCCTTTTGACAATGTGTGTTTTTGACATTGTGTTTTTAGACAGTGTGTGTATTAGACAGTTCGACCTTTTTACAGTGTATATTTTTGACATTGTCTGTTTGACAGTGTTTCTGTTTGACAGTGTGTCTTTTTGACAATGTCTGTTTGACAGTGTGTCTTTTTGACAGTGTCTGTTTGACAGTGTGTCTTTTTGACATTGTTTGACAGTGTTTCTGTTGGCCAGTGTGTCTATATGACAGTGTGTCTTTTTTGACAGTGTGTCCGTTTCCTAAACATAGCTAAGTTGTTTTGTGCCTAAACCTAAGCAAACCATGACCATTCCACACGCTTAACCCCCTGTTTATTACTGTAACAAAAGTCCAGTGCACATAACCCTAACCCTAACGCTAACCCTTGTTTTAACCCCAACCTAACCCTAACCCTATGATAACCTTGTGCCAGAGCCCCTCATAACACTCTTCAGAGTGTTATGTTTTAACCCCAACCTAACCCTAAGCATGAGAATAAAGGTCTGGTAGGACTGTTCTCGTGGGGGTGATATTTTGGGTGAGTAGGGAAAAGAAGCTATGTGATCGTTCAGGTTAGAGATTGTGTTGGACGTATGCAGTCTAGTATCAAACAGACTCAGTCACAAACGCTCACAGTGAGGTGCTTCCACTTTAGCCATGTATTCTGCCTCGTCCAGACTCAATACACACATATAGTGTAAAGACCTCATAGTGTTCATAGTGAATATTACATAATTCTGCTCGTCTTCCTTCCACCATAATAATGATGCATTAATGCTTCTCCAGCACAGGAGCTGAAACAGGATTGGCCAGTAGATTCTACAGTCCATCTGGAGGACATGACCTGGGACAAGGGTAATGACACACCATTTACACTAAGACACACAAAAACAAAATAGCAGTAGATGGTGAAGATGATAAATGATACATTTGTTATCTTGCATACAGAGTCACGTATCTTTGCCTTAACCACAGGATATCCAGCAGCTAAATTCTGAGTGTAAAATTAACACTTCCTTCTACATTGTAACAAGGTAGTTTCACACTTAACTCATCAGTTTGTTCAGCTGCATCGTCTGTACTCACACTACAACTCCACTAAATTTGTCTACTTCAAGTTGTCAGTGCATTATTCAGGCAATATAGGCAGGGTTTCTGACAGTAAAGCTGCCAGGATATGCAGAGCTGGGGGTGCTCAGTTTGGTGAATAGAGCCCAGTCCCAGAACATGCATGCACGAAATATGCTCTCAATGACAGGCAGGATGGGCTTTGACGACTCAAGGCTAGGGGTTGACGTCGCTAGTGTGCTTTCCAGCCTTTATATCTAGGTTTCAAACCAGGACTGACTCAGGTCTGGGCAGGGTCAACTTAGGTCCCCGCAGGACGCCAGGTTTGGAATACACTGGTGGAAACCCTGAAAGGAGAGACAGACAATAACTAATAACAAAATAATAACAAAATAATGAAAACTAGGTGTGAAAACTGAAATAAAATGAACTTAACTGAAATAAAAACAAAAACAAGGTTTAATAAAAAAAGATAACTAACTCAAACTGTATTGGATGTTTACAAAACTAACTAAAATTATAGAGAAAATTTTGTCAGTTTTTCTCTTTATTGCGTACATAAGCCTGTAGTATTTTAGGGGGATATGACAGCTAACATTCATTTCTTTAGCTGTGTCAGACAGAGCAGTATCTTACCAGATGATTGGCTCTCAGTGTACGACCAGTACATATGCACTTAAAGTGTCCAAAACGTTCACCGTATTAATAAAGTCAAGTATTTTATTGTTAATTAACTGCAGTGATGAGCCGGAGAGCTGCAGCTCCTGTAGCTGGTGCTGGACAGTCCAGTTCACTGGTGAGTTAATTTTGAGTTGGTTCATATAAATTAATCAAACATCAAGAGTTTGTTGGGTTTTGAGTTTTTTCAAGTTTTCTTCTCGACATGCATCTCACCTCAGAAAAACAACTACACACATTTACACACTTGCATCTGGTGTGACTGTTTACATGTTTTTGCCTGGATGTAGATTTTATGTTCTGTTGTTGCTGTGGTTGTTCTCCAGTTATTTTTCTGGTTAATGATACAAACAAACTGACTAACACAGACCTTTTATAGTGGATGGTTGTTCATCAGTCCTTTCATTTTTAAAATGGTTTGATGTTTTGTTGAGTTTTTATTATACAATACTTTTTCTGACCTTTTGAATCTGGCTTTGACAAACACCTTGTATTATAAAAAAAAACTGAAACTAATAAAAACTAAACTAAGACTGAGCGTTTTCAAAAAATAAAAACTAAACTAAATAAGCAAATTAATTCAAACTAAAATTAAAAATAAAAACTAATGAAAAATCCAAAACTATTATAAACTTGGTAAGACACCTACAATAAACTTTGTTAAATAAAATGGAAGGAATACAATGTACTGTAGATACATATAGAGCACTCAGAAAGTTTTCAGAACCCTTCACTTCACAGTTTATGTTGCAGTCTCATGCTAACATTGTTTACATTCATTTCTCCCTCATCAGTCTACATGCAGTACCTCATGATGACAAGTGAAAACAGAAGTTTAGAAATGCTGTTTTTATTAAAAAGGAGAAACTGAAATATCATATTGACAGAAGTATTCAGACACTTTACTCAGGACTCAGTTGATGTCTTCTTGGGTCTGATCCAACAAGCTTTTCACACCATTCTTCTGTGCAGATCCTCTCAGCTCTGTCAGGTTGTTGAGGACTTCAGTGGACAGATGTTTTCAGGTCTCTGCAGATGTTGGATCGGGTTCTGGTCAGGATATTGACAGAGTTGTCTCTAAGCCACTCTTGTGTTGTCTCAGCTGTGTGCTGAGGGTCATTGTCCTGTTGGAAGGTGAACCTTCAGCCCGATCTGAGGTCCTGAGTCTCCCTGTCCCCCCACAGCCTGATGCTGCCTCCACCATGCTTCACCATTGGGATGGTGTTCAGGTGATGAGCGGTGTCTGGTTTCCTCCAGACATGACTCTGTGAGCTGAGACCGAACAGTTCAGGCGTCGTCTCATCAGACCAGAGAATCTGGTTTCTCTCAGTCTCACAGTCCTTTAGCTGCTTCTTTACAAACTGTCAGTGAGGAGAAGCTTCGTCTGGATTCCCTGACATAAAGGCCAGATCAGTGGAGAGCTGATGGCCGTCCTTCTGGAGGTTTCTCTGGAGCTCAGAGTGACCATCTCTTCTCCCTGATGTCTCAGTTAGTCCAGGTCCAGCTCTAGAAGAGTCCTGGTTGTTCCAGACTTCTTCATGTGAGAATGATGGAGACCACTGTTCTTCTCAGGAACCTTCAGTGCAGCAGAAATGTTTTTGAGCCTCGACACAATCCTGTCTCTGAGCTCTGCAGCAGTTCCTTCCTCCTCATGGTTTCTGCTCTGATCTGCATTGTCAACTGTGAGACCTGATATAGACAGGTGTGTGTCTTTCACATCATGGCCAATCAGCTGAGTTTACCAGGCGGACTCCAGTCAAGGTGTAGAAACAGAGATGATCAGGAGAAACGGAGGAACCTGAGCTTAACTTCAAGAGTCATAGCAAAGTGTCTGAATACTTCTGAATACTCATTTTTTCAAGTGAATGGGAAAGTGGTCTCAGACTTTTGGATCCCCACTGTATATACAAGAGATGGATATATATACACATACAAATGTTTGTATTCTAATTGTTTTAAATAGCAAATGAATATAGAGAAATCTCGCCGTATGTGTTTATGATCACTGTCTGAGGAAGGTAGATAAATCCACACTTTTCTATCTAAAATGTGATTATGTTGTTTCAGATCAAGGTGTGTATTCGTACTGTTGTCGCTGTGGAGGAGGATTCAGCATCTCAGAGGAGGAGGTGGAGGAGGAGGAGACACAGAGGAGGCAACATGATGATGAAGAGGAGGAAACAGTGGAAGGACAGCACAAAGGAGTGGTTGTCTGCTGTGATACATGTTCCCTCAGTGTGTATGTCACATGGTCATGACATCAACAGACTCCAATGTTAAAATGTCTAATAACACTCGATTGGATACCTTTCACTTTTCATACTGTTGAGCAAACATTTGTTCATTTCCCACCAAATCACCACAGTGCTCTGTGGGTTGATGGAGGTCAGTAGTTATGAGTTTTGCTAAGATACATGTCAACATCTCAGATTTCATGTTCAACATGTCCATCACTTTTATTTAGGGGCCCACAAAGCAAGGCACCAACGCACCAATAAAGTGGCTCACTGAGAACAAACTGTGTGTATGAGGTAGTTTGAATGTTGGAGGTGACTTGCTTTTTATTACTCATTACTAGAGGAATAACTAAACATAAGGCACTCCAAGCAGAGAGAGCAGGAGAGAGGGAGGGAGAGAGAGAAGTCATCTGTAACAAGGTTTCGTACTAATGACTATGACCAACTCTTCATATCAAACAGAGGGAGTTACACATAAAGACCTGCCTCTAATAAAAGTCTGTCATGTTCTGGAGTGAAGAACATAAAGACTAAACCATTGCGTATCCAGTCGGAGGCTGTTCTCTGTGTGAGAGACTCAATAAGAAAGACAGACTGTCTCAGGCCCTGGTGGTTCACCTGGGGGTGCGCGCCTGCCATCTAGGCTTAGTCTTTGCTGTGGCAGTCCAGGCTCCAGTCCAGCCTGTGGCTCTTTGCTGCGTGTCATCCTCTCACTCACTCACTCACTCACTCACTCACTCACTCACTCACTCACTCACTCACTCACTCACTCTGACTAATAGAGGCAAAAGCCTGAAAAATAACTTTAAAAAAATAAAGATATTGTGTCTCCTCTAACTTTCTCTGTCAGTGATCATGTTGTGTTGACAGTGCTCTACCTGAATGTGTAACCTATAAATTATTGGGAATTATTCAATTATGACAGATGTGTGACAAGTGTTTCTATTTTAAGTGGTGTAGCTTTTCTTGCATCTACGGTACTCGTCACATGTTTCTACTCAGCCAATCATTGCAACTTGAGTGAGAAAGCTTGGGGACATTTAGCCCAGCTGGACCACCTTGAATTTTAAATGAATACCCTTGGTATACAATTAAGACAAGTCCAACTAAACTAAACCAAACCAAACAAAAGAACCCATGTGGTGTAAGGGGGATATCCAGCGATGGAGTGAGAGGGGGAAGATTGGGATGGATGATCCTGAATGCATTCTGTATGGAGTGGCCAGGTGCACCCAGTTGCACAAATGTAAACTCCGCCTACCAGGACCTGAAGGGATACAAGACACAACCCTACAGGCCATGGTATAGCCAGCGGGCTGTCACAATGTAAATAACAAAATGTCATAATTAAACATACACGTGTGTTTTCACTGGTCAGATACTTAAAGTTTAATTTACATATTTTGCTCATACCATAGAGAATTTAAAAATTGTGGAGCACCAGAGACACCATCATGGGGACTGTTGTGAGGCCATGTGATGCTGAAGCAGTGGAGGGTGATGATGTATCCTGAGAGTCTACCTTTGAGGTTTTACTGAGGCAGAGTGAGGGGCGTCTGTAGACTCTGGGGTCCTCACTACATGTCTAAACCTGCCTGCATGATGCTACTTAGCATGCCTGATGCTCATCAACCACATCACACACACACACACACACACACACACACACACACACACACAACCTGTATGTTCAAAACCAGTCAACAGTTAAAGCTGATTTGGGTACATGGATAACGTGTTCATATTGTACTCATTTATTCCTACATTTCTTGTACAACTCTGTTGAACGAGGATTTATTTTCAGAGGGATTTCTGTTGTTGTCTTTTTCTATGAATAATGAGATTAACATTCAATAAAATTAAGCAGTAATTTGTCGTACTGCATTTATAAAACTGGCCATGAATGCCGGTAACAAATGCAATGGAAAAGACCCTTTGCCTGTTTCCATGTGGTTTAATTAATAATTAATTAATTAATTAATTTAATATATATACAGTATATTATTTATTTATTTTTTTTCACTCATCTTGTACCTATGTTTCTGTACCTTCATAATGGCTCCTGTCTGGTGGTGGGGTGAGGCGATTGGCCTTAATGGATTACTTTAACATCTTAATTTTTCCTTTTTTTTTTTTTATTATTTTACCCTCTGTGTCTTCCCCTATAAAGTGCTATGTGTCTTTGAAAAAATATGATTCTGACGTTGTGAACACAATATCTCAAATGAATTTCCCCTATGGGATACATAAAGTATCTATCTATCTATATCTATCTATCTCGAGAACTCCTCAAGGGAATTTCTTCAAATTTGGCACACATGTCCACTTCTTGGACAAACTGAGGCCAAAGGCCAAAGATCAAGGTCAGTCTTACCTCACAAAACACTTTTTAGCCATTACTCAAGACTTCGCAAAGCCAATATGACACAATTTCACACAAGTGTTTAATATTTTATATAATTCTGGATAAACAGGATTACTGGATGTAACCTGAAACTAGTCTGAGAGATGGAGGCAGACAACCACAAGGCGGTAATTGTAGTTTTTTTTTTTTTTTTTTATCATTTGAATATTGGACATCAGAGAGACAGACTTTTAAAGTAGACTGGCCCTTTTTTAATTACAAAAAATGTCTGCCTTCTCTTCACTCAGAACTGTGATTTGTGTCAAGGTACTGTACATCCTTAAAGCATCCTCACAAAGTGCAGATACAGCATTGTAATACCAAGAATGATGACGCATCAACCCAGACTCCAGAGGTAAATCAACATTCATCTGACTCATCATTTCACCAAATCTTGAACATTTTCCTCACGGTCCAAACAATGATCCGAAATCTGGGAAAAAGCAAAAACTGAGGGAAAAAAGCAAATCATTTGTATAGTATAGTATAGTAAAACCATATGTTGAAAATTTGTCCTGTGACCCCAGGTTTAGAACCGGTGTCCTAAATGACAGCGCCATTCTCCTCTCAGCGGGGCTGTGACAGACACACAAAGGGATAAAGGCTGATAATGACTCTGCTCTCTCTCTGGTCACTCAGCCTGCAAAGGTCACAGCTGACAGAAGCTCCGAGAGATGATCGTCTCTCATCTATTATCCCCCCCTATCCATCCATCCATCCATCCATCCACCCATCCAGGGTGGCAGGAATTGAAAGTTAGGGTGTGACAGGGGGATGGGGGGGTTGGGGTGGGGGTTAATGTATTGCCTGAATCTCCACTAATTATTTTCTCTCCACAGCATTATCAAAATCGGCAACAGTGGTCAGCAGTGTAGGAGAGTTTCTATTGACACACTGAGAGAGGGGTGGGGGTAGAGGGATTGGATGAGGTGACAGCTGATGCTTAAATGAGGGGTTGGTAGAATATTGATGTGACAGCCACACAGACATGCTGGGATGTGCTGGGATATAAAATCACTTTCACCAACACACCACCTACAATTACAGCGCTTTAGATCACTTTCTACCAACCACCCCTCAATAGCCAACCCCAACCCCCCAAGACTCCACCCCTACCCTGTTCACACACTGTAAAATCCTCTCTTCTATCTAATTAAATCAACTCTTCTTTCACCAGTAATTAATAAAAGGATCATTCTAATTTGTTACAACTTGGATGTTATTTTTGTAGGTTTGGCCATTTTATCTTCCAGTAATAATAGGTTAATAGGTTTATTGCTGGGATTTGGGAACATCACAGAAGTCTGACAGATCAAGCAAAACAAGAATTAGACGGACATGTTGGAAACTGTCCAGCTTAGACAAAGTTATTTGGGTGCCTGGAGCTTTCACTTATATTACTTGATCTTCATCAAATGAGTTGTATCATATGATGTGGGGCCTTGTAGTTTGATTGTTTTCATGGCTGCTGTTCTACGGTGCTTTGCATATTCAGAAAAAATGGAATCTGCTGATCCATCCATCTGTTGATGAAGGCAGGCAGCTCCAGAGCAGCTACTTCAACTGATGAGACAAAACACTGTGACTATAATGTGCACTCTGACAGGTCACTGTTGCACTTTTTATCTAATGTGTTATAACAGCCTATAAATTATTTGTAAAGTGTTAATAAGGTAATTAATAAACTAGTTATAAACGATTCATAAATGCTTTGTAAGGGGAGTTAATATAAAGTGGTACCAGATGCTCTGACCCAGTAGTCTGTCCATAACCATGTGACTCTTCAAAGTTGCCCAGTCATAATGTTTTGGTTCATTGGTGTAAGTCAACTTTGTGGTGAGATCGTTTCCACAACTGTTGTCAAGTATGAACTTTGATCTGCTGTAATTAAATGAATTTATTTGTCAGGTACCTTTATCTGTAGCAACTTACAATATGTGCAACCACCACAACAACAAGCATTAGATGTTTTGAAAAGTTTTAAGTTTCCCTTTTCCAGAAAAAAAGAGTGTTGTTCCAGAACAGCAACTAAAAGGACAAAACAGATTTTTATCAAGAAAAAACTTCTACTTTTAAGCCCACATGGTTGAGAAGTCCTTAAAATGATCTGAAAAGAGGGACATTTTAACACTGACAATTCAATGACCAAATATGATTCAATATCCTGTATCTAAGCTCAACAATGACTTCAAGCTTCAACTAAGACATGAGAAGTGCTACCAGGGGTGTTGAGGTGTAGTGTGAAAAGGTGGTTTTCAGCCTGTGGTGGAAGATAGGCAATGATTCTATGGGCAATGACTCTATCTTGAGTTTTCTGGAGCCAGTGTAGTGATCAAACAAGTGCTGTGGGGAAACCTTGGAGGGTTGAAAACCAGAGGTGTATCAGAATTCTGGACTAAATTCAGACATCTAGTGACAGACGCAGGGGCTCTGGCCAAGAGAGAGTTAGGGTAGTCAAGACAGTCTAAAGATAATCTAATAGCATGTTCAAAATCCCTCTGTAATGCCAGAACCTCCTATTATTCATCATTCATTGAAGAAAAGAAGAACAACCTCAGGTTTCCTTACAGCGCTGTAGCCAGGCTGACAGTCATAGTTCTACTGTCAGATGTAATGACTTCATTACTTCCCTGCTGCTCTACTTTCTCTGAATTCACTTCAACAATTACTTCATTTAAACCATCAACTTATCTTTTAGACCCTATTAATTAATACATCTATATTAGATCTGATTTGATTTATCTTTCTTAAAAGGTTGTTAGTTGTTGCTGTTGCGATTTCCTCCAAGAAGACACATGAAACAGAAGTTTCTACTCATGGGATCTATTCTATGGTAAATTGTTAATGGCTTCCAATTCATTGCACTTATCTAGTCTTATTGACCACTCAAAGAGATTTACAAGTGAAAGGAGCATAGTCACTTGTGTGTTTCGCATGAAAAAAGGATGCAGCAAGTGTTGCAAATTCATTGAAAAGCCAGTCACTGACTGAGTCAAATTCTGTCATAGTGAAAGACTGTGTTTTTAGCTGTTAGAGTTCAATCAAAGAGCTGCAGTAACCAGATGATCTGAAACACCTGTTCCAAACAAGAACCAAATAGAGAACAATCTAAGGTAATAAGTAAAAGTAAGGAAAGAAAGCTACAGTCAACACCAACTACAAGATGTCACCACCATCACCATGGCCTGTACGAAAGCCCGTTCTACTGCTTGAAACAGAAGAAATGTCTTGGTTGCTTTTTTAATAAATATTATGTTATTTAGAGGTGGGGGATCAGGCAAAAAGATCATATGACAATCTTTTTGGGTAGAATCGCAATTGACGATCTGATATTTACCTGGACTCAAGGACAAACTAATTACATTTTGGTAGCTATAAGTCAAGGGTTACGGTCACAGTGACCTCACAAAACATGGTTTTGGCCTTGTGAATGCAATATTTCGAGAACCCTTCAAGGGGATCCCTTTACATTTGGCCCAATCATTCACTTGGAATCAAGGACAAACTAAAAAGATGTTGGTGGTCAAAAGTCAAGGTCAGTGTGACCTCACAAAACACTTTTTAGCCATTACTCAAGACTTCACACAGCAATTATGACAAAATTTCACACAAATGGTTCATATTTTATACGCCTGGATAAACAGAGATGTAATCTGAAGCTAGTTTGAGCGGCAGAGGCAGTCAACCATGAGAAAGTAATTCTAGTTTTCCATTGTTACGCAGATGACACCTAGCTGTATTCATCTATGAAGCCAGATGAATCGGGTAGTCAAACTTCAGATATGTCTTAAAGACATAAAGGCCTGGATAACCTCCACTCCAAAACATCTACCAGGCAAGTCATGGTTTGTATCTCCACATATTGAGCCTCATTGCACTTCAGACAAACTTGTACAGTGTCATTTGATCATGTGTAAATTCAAACTGGTTCAGCCTGTTCTGAATGTCTGCTCTGGAAGGCAGGGTAAAAAGTCAAAAGACTAGCATATCAACATTTACACTAGCAGAATAACACACCACAAGCCCTTAGGTCCAAATTTCTTGAGGCTCAGCTTCTTTACTCCTTCATTCTCATTGTGTAATTTAACCTATAGTCCACTCAGCCTTTAGAGTCCCACTGCACTCCTTATATTTAAAGTGTTTTGAGCTGAATATCTGTTCAGCAGTCACAGTTGTGACTGTCAAAAACAGCATAAAGGCCTCACACATCTAATTTGAGCTAAAATAAGTGAATGTACATGTCACTGTTAGAGGAGCCAGGATAAGCATTTTAGCTAGACCCATGCAGCATGCACCTGTTGGTCATTTGTGATTGTACCTGAAGCAGCAATCTTCTTTCTTACCAGCAATGTAGATCACCTTTACTGTTTGAGTGTGTGTATTGGAAATATGCCTGACATGAAATGAATCTTCAGTAACTCCATTTAAAGTGTTTACTCAGAACAAAAATAAAGTTACAAGATCCACTCTTTGTGCTCGACTTGGCACACTGTTCAAAAACTGTCTTGCTCCACAGACTAATTAACTCCAAGAGAGCTATTGGCTATGACATCACTAACAACAAAACCAAAGGAGCATTTCAACATTTTTACTATCAAGTCACTAAATACAATTGACCAATTATTAATATGGCTCTTTACAGTACTGGAGCAGAACGTCCGTGATTACCTATGACAAGACACAATAATGCTAACCATGACCTTGAATGGTGTCATCCTAAAATAAGATTCATACAAACTAATGTGTGATTTTCAGGGTTTCATTGTGTTTCATTAAAAGATTATATCTTTGTTTTCTTTCACCTTTTATAAATATTGTCTTTACTTTTATTATGAGTAATCTGGTTTTAAACCAAAATAATAAATTTGCCAGGTGGCAGTGTGAGAACATGGTTTACCCAAGGAATCATAGTTAGAGGCATATGTTCCACCGTCTTCTCCTCATACCTGTGGAGAATTAAGCAGCAAGCCATGTCTCCCTGTCTCACCCAGCTTCCCTGTATTTCAGGTTAGTAATGTGTCAAAACCTCACAGAGGTTGCTGTGGTTTGTCGCTTAACACTGCATACGAGTGAAATAAGTGGAGAAGCACTTTGTTGGAAGCAAATGGAGGCTTTCAGATGAGGGAAATAATAGAATAAAATAAAAATAGGTGGGTGTCATCAGCATAGCACTGGTAGGGGAAGTAATGTGAGCTTCAGATAGTTTGGAGTTTTAAATTAAAAGAACTAATGATCAGTCGTAGTTGAGGCAGCCTGGTCACAACTTCATGTTTTTTACAGTGTATCCTGTGCTTGTCTTTCAAAGCCCCACCCCTCTCTATCCTGCAATTGGAGCCCTTAGATCACTTTCTGTGTCTAACCCTCTACCTCTTTTCTCCCTCTTTCTTCCTCTTATCCTTTCTCACTCTCTGACCGCCTGCAAATAGACCTATTTAATCTCCCTTCTCTCTCTGCCAGTCCACCTCATCCTCTGTCTGTGTTTCTGTTTGGAGGGCTGACAGTGGTGTAAGGTTGATAGAGGGGGGGTGGAGGTGTGATGGATGTGCTTAATAACTGTCAGGATAATAACTGTGAAATGGTGGCATTGCCCTTTAATAACTGTGCCTGGAAGGCTTTGGTGAATGTGGATTATATACTCTGATAATATACTGTCATCTTAAAACCTCCTATCTAAAAAGAGGGCCATCAAGAATTATTCGCAATTATTGAATGTGTTTTCAAGTCATTTTGAAATTGAACATAAGTTGTGTTTGTGGATCAAGAGACATTTTCCTCTTATTTTCGTCTTGATAAAACTGCATTAACATGAATGTAAATGCACATAATTTAATTTTTACCTATTTCTTTGGAAAATTGAATTTCTCTCTTTGATTTGTAGAAATTTCATTTAAATGAATGAATGAACACTCTATACAACAAGCAATTGCTAACCAGTCTAGCAAGATACAAATGTTTTTTCAGGTTACTCCAGTCCTTGGATCCTTGTTTTGTTTGTTTGTCACACAAATGTGGTAAAACTGATACTGTCACCAGCTGATACTGTATATATGGATATAGTTTAGAATATAGTTTTGAAAATCTCATTGATCTCTGTATCACATTTTAGGGAAAAAAATAAAATATGACAAATATGGACACATGGACAGGATCTCCAGAGGATTACTCTGCTCTCATTCAAGCATGTCACAGTTTCTGTGAATATACTGTGAGTTATTATATTTGTTTTTATGAGACAAATATCTTAAAAATGGTAACACTGACAGAATGAGTTAAGTTAAGTTTAATATTTTTGATCACACTGGTTGTAAACACTAGTTTAAAATTTTCCAATCAGGGTAAACAGACGTGTCTTTAAAATAAAATTTCAATGTGTGGATGAAACAGAAAATAAACTACACTGAAAGGACAAAAAGTTAAGTTTGGAAGACTTTTGAAAATAATCTAAAATAATTTTTTACTTTTTTTAAAAGTTAAATTATACATACAGAATAATCAGCAGAATTCAATAATTTGCCATAGTGAACTGTCTTTGCCCCTCGACCCTTTAAAGCATCACGAACATACCAACCTTACCAATCCCTACTACTACTAAATTTTTTTTATTAAAATGTGTTAATTTATAATGATAATGAATAACATACCAGTGAAAATGTCTGCAATCACTCTGATGGCACACTACTGCAACATCGGTAATCATAGCTGTGATGGTTCTTTGTAACAGTTAATTTCAGCTTCATCAGAGTAACTAAATGAGAGGGGGTGGGAGGGACACTGCTCCACCCAGCAGCCACCTTGTTCATAAGAGGTGATGTCCCATTGGGCGCTAACTAATTGGCTGTAGCAGACAGGGCCTCAGAGACACTCAGACCTCAACTCATTAGCATGTGGTTAGCTTGTTAATAGCTTAAAAGCTTCTTTTTTTTTACTCCTTCACTTGATGAATGACCATGAAAACAATCAGTGGTTTACTAAACCCTGTGGCTCTGTGTGAGTGTGAGAGACAGAGACTCTATTTTCTGTTGTCAGTGACTGTGAGTGGTCCATGATGTAAGACTGGAACAGTAGTATGACTGGACTTGTCATGGTCCCACTCAGCTATGAAAACAGTGCTGTAATATCTTTTATGGAGGAGCTTTGTCAAGTCTGAGAAAATAACCCTGATGATATCACAATAGTATCATGACCTGCGTGTGGAATTTGAAAGATTCGTGAATTTATCAGACAGGAAGGATTAAATTGCATAATGGAAAATGTAGGATCCACTGTTATTGGAGTTTGACCCATTCATGTGACCAAAGTTAGCATATCTGAGTCTCTACTTCTTCAATTTTGACAATTAGTTGTTAATTGTATGAGGTTTAATGGACGTGAAGAACTAAACATACTGAACAGCAAGATTTGATAGTGACATCCTGGCCAGCAGAAAATTTTAATTATTCTATGAGATAAAACTTTATCTCTTTACCCCAATCAGGGGTTATCATTTCAAGTCACCTTCAATTATTATAATATCTAAGCTTTACAGGCAAGTGATTTTCAAACTTTTTGCTGCTGTCATCTCTGTGAGGAGGGGGGGTCTGCAGTGGTTGCAGATGCTGCTCAGGGCTGAAACACCTCCTTCACTCCTCTGTGATTTCACATAAAAAATCATTTATTGCTTTAGTTGATTCTGCTGATCAGCAATCAAAGATAATGCAGTAAAGGAAAAGGCTTTTTGTTGTAAAGTTAGATGGCCTTAAGATTAAATGTTGATTAGTGAGGCCCCAAGAGAGAGAGTACAAACATCAAAGGAAACATTGTAAATCCAGAATTGATACAAATATATAAACAAATAGAAATAAAATACATGCAAAAATAACTGCTACACCAGAAGTGCTCCACGCACGAGGGGAGGCAATTCTGAAGGTAGTGCCTCCAAAATGGAACAAAAACCCTGCATTATCAACTGCACATAAACTAACTGACTACCTGGTTATAAACTCTGTAGGGCAATTTAAAGATGTTACTAGTGGAAATCTTGTAAAAACAATGGTACAATCCAAATATTCTCTGGCTTAGGCTGAATCCATAAAGCCATGAAGATACTCTGAGTCCTCATAGAGTTACATCATACTCACTGTGCGAAGTCTAGAGTGCTCACCATCAAGGGTTGTTTTCTTAGACGGGATTCAAACCTCACTCATTTTTATGGATATGAATCTTTTGCTCAAAGATTGGTGAACTCTGTACCGTTGGTGGACTCCCTCTAAGTTTGCAGAAGGTGTGTTAAGTGCCATTCTCAAACGTGACGTATAGTGTATTTGGAAAGTTCCCTGCCGTCACTGGTTTCCTTAAGATGAAAAGCCAATCACGATGGCCCTTCTCCAAAAAATTATTCGGGCAGCTGCAGAAAGTCTGTTTTCATTTTTTTTTCTGGGGCAACTCAAATTGTTTGGTAGACGTAAAGTGTTGAACTGTTGAGGCATTATGTATTTTCATTACAGAGAGGAACAAATACACAGACGTCGCCATTAACATTATCTTTTAAATAGGTTTTTAAACTAGACTTTTAGAGTTTAGCATTGTTTTTACCTGTTTATATCAATAGCAACCTCTAGCATTGCATCACGTTATGCTCGTCATAAGATAAGTTAGCTTTATATTTAGCTTTCCTCATACTGCCATGCATAATCCTCTTTTTGTGTGAAAAACACTTACACTTACAGAGTTAAGATGAGTTTGCATATTTGGCTTTCCTCTGAGAACAATGTATAATCATAACATTACTACAGTACCTCCACTTGCTAACAGTACAGTATAACATCAGTATAATGTTAGAGTATATTCTTATGCAGTTTCGGCATACAGTATGCATGAGATTTGTATTGTATTCAGGTATTGCAACTGTTGTGACACAAGGCTTCACTTGAATATGTTAACTAATTTATAGAGATGAGCGTGACTGTATGTAACAAGCACTTATGGCATACTACTTTATTATACACTGAGATGAAATGTGTTAGAATTTGCTTCTTTATAAATGCTATTTGTATGCAGGTGTTCTCGTAATAGTGAGTTAAAACTGCACATTGATATGGTTATATTGTGTAATTAACTGAATTATTATAAACCTAAGCTGGTTTGGTGTACACATAATGTTTCTTTCTCGATTAATGGCAGATGGCTTCCAAACAGAAGGGGCACAGAGCTACGGGTGATGATGAGTGGATGTCCCTGCCTGCGTAGGTTTGCTGCCCTGGGGGTCTGGCCCTCTGAGGAAGGAAACAGGCCGACACCACGCCAGGAAAAGTGGCATGATCTGTATCTGAGGGTAAACTTGGACAAAGTCATGTGGGCACTGTCATAAAACACAAAGCTATGTCATATTAAAAGGAGACACATTTTTATGATTCACTGTCAAACAATGTAACAGATTGAGAAATGTTCGATGCAGCTGAGGGGACAAATGTCTCTGTTTGGAGGGACACAGACCTGTAACTGTGGTTTCCATACACACAAGGTACCAGAAGTCTCTCATAAAGTTATGAAGTGCTGGTGTTGTATTCTGTATTCTGTAAAATTTCACTTTCTTGTCTGTGAACCTCTGTGAGCCTTCCAGCTCTGTCCCTGTGTCATCTTTGGGGACACCACAACCAGGACCCTCATCTGCATCTACATCTTCCCTGTCACCCAGCGTAACGCCTGGACGGACACCTCAAAAGCCCATTTTGACTTTGACATCGGTAAGCGATGAGGATTTACTTATGCTAATATTCATACAATTAATAATATTTAACTATACAAAATGTACAGGGCTCCACTTAAGGTTACCCTTTTCTTTTTGTCAGTTTCATGGTGCCGCTTTAAAGCCAAACCTGAGTTTGGCTGGGAAGCATGAAACTAAGGTAACGTAAGGAGAGTGACACAGTTTGGATTTGATTTTGCAATGTACGCACTGTTGTTTTTCATGCCTGAGTAACTATAGTGGGATTTTCATTCAGCAAAGATGTTAAATGATCTGGTCCTATTTACTGTAATACCTAATAATGATAGATTATTTTTTATCATAATGTTATCTCTCTCTCAAATTAAATCGAAGGCAACTGGACTTGTATTTGTCTGTGGAAGACGTTTCGCCTCTTATCCAAGCGGCTTCATCAGTTCTTATGTATTGGTCTCTCTAGTCCGCACTAGTCTGACGATGATCATAATGTTGTAAACTGTGCTCTTATTCTCTCAGCCTGTCAGTGGAACGTCTGAGTCATCCAGCACTGTCACAAGTGCGATGGCAAGAAGGACCCCGTCACCTGCCTGTAGTCCCAGGATGTTAATTCAGACTGTCTCTCCTCTTTCACTTCCTCCTTCTCCTGTGCCTTCAACCGACTCAACTTCCTCCATTCCACCGGCCACTGCCAGTGCTGTAAGAAACTAAATTAAGTTATTTTCTTCACATTGATATTTAACTACACTTGAAACAAGCATTTTTCATGAGTGGCTTGTAATTATGTCTATATATTTACTTTTTTTGAATTATAAATTAGGAAGTGTCATCTGCCGCCTCCTCCTGTATCTCCTCTGGTACCTCCTCTGCTCCTCTTGCCCATGTGACCTACGCATCTGCCTCTACTGGTGTCTCCTCCGCTGCTCCATCTGTGGCTGGTCCTTCAGCCCAGCCTGCACCTGATACTCTGCCACTGGCTGAAGATGTGGAGACTGCTCCTGGGTCAGAGCCTTGCTGGCTGCACACAAAACTGATCAAGACCATACCAGCTCAAGATCAGAAATGGATCTCAGCAACTCTCTGGAAGCACCAGCGGCTGCACACTGACCTAAAACTGTGGTATGATCCACCAGAGCCAGCCCTCATTTATCACCAGGCCCCCGATCCAGAGCGCTTTTTCACACACCACCTTCTCTTGTGGATGCCATACCACTTATGGAAGGTCAGGCTGACCTGTCCTGTGTGTGGAAAACAGCTTGCAAGCTACGGAGCTACGGAGCCACGTTCTGGATGTCGACAGGTATTAACTGACGATAACAGAGACTCTGGTGCAGTGCAGTTGGTTGCAAAACAACTTACCTTTCCCCCAGCAAGACTGTCTTGGACCAGCTGGATTTGGCGCACAGGCTGGAGTTGAGACTGATCCTGACTCGAAAGTGAGTATACTGAGATGATTTAGCCTAGGTCACAGATGTTTGTCATTGAACACACTACAGATCAGCTGGTTTTAATATTTGTCCCCGTCTTTTTCTCTTTCCCTTTGCTTAATACAGATACACTTGTGATATGCAGGTGATTCACTTTCTGAGGGAGAGGGCCCTCAGTAACAGTCCCACTCGCTTGGTGAGACAGCTGAGGGAAAACCACAGCGAGGAGTGGCTTAAGCGCCTCCGCCGGTACCTTGGGGCACGCTCAGACTTTGCTGCCCGGCCAAGCCTGCTCCCTGTCAAGTTCCATGAACCACCTGAGCCAGTAGATATTCCTTCACACAGGTGGATGCTGGCTGTTTATGGACGAGACATTCTCAGCAGGCTGGACCACATCAATGCCGGCATAACGTCCACCTTCGGCAGTATCCTAAAAATGGACTCTACAAAGAAGGTAAATACTTTTAACCGTTAACACTGTAAATTACCACATTATAAACAAAAGTAGTCTAAAATACAGCATTAGCAATACATGCATGTAAAATATGAAATTTAGAAATGAAACATAGTACTATTATACGAGCACTCACATATAAATTAAACAATTTATTTAATCATTCACTGTCTTTTCTGTGCCATTACAGATCACCAAAAAGCTATCAGGCATTGCCAAGGGGACGGCCTTGTGGCTTAAATCTGTGAGCAATGAGAAAGGCCAAATCCTTATCAGTGTCCTGACTGCTCAAGAGGGTCCTGCCTTGGACATCATGGCAACTGACCTGTAAGGTTTGAATGGTGGTGAACCCTTACAACCAGGATGAAGGCCAGCAGGATTGAGGTGCAAACGTGATGGAGTACAAAATCAGTCACACAAGGACTGATTTCAGAGCTTGGTTTACTGGTGACCATAGGCAAATTACACAAAACAAAAAAGTCCAACAGCTCTTACATATATGTAGCCGAATGGCTTGACAACAGAAGCAGTCTTGCTGGTGTAGCAGGTCGCAGTGGATGGCGGCAGCAGCAACAGTGACATTCAACCTGACCCCCCTTCTCTGACACCCTACCCTGCTTTCCCACCTGGCATAACTACCACTAGTCTCTACCAAAACCTTACATAGTGAGGGGACTCTAAACACTACCACCATACATTTAGCATACCTATTTACAATTTCACTCCATGAAAACACGCCCCCTGGAAGTAGACCTCAAAGAGAGATTGGTTAGTAGGGGTTCCCAAAATAAAAGGACAACATAACAAAAATGAAATTCCTGTATTAGCCAATGTGTATTGTTTTTCACCTTAGTGAGGGGGATGCTTGCCAGCTCCCTCACATGACCTCATCCGCAGCATCAGCCCTCCCTACCTGCTCTGCGCCTGTCCTCCCAACTCCCACCAGCCTTCCAGCTACTACGCCCGCTGCAACTGCTCGTCCCTTTTCTTCACCACCCACCTTACAAGTCAATGGGTGACGTCACGGAAGGTTGCCAAGAGAGAGCACGACACGTTGCGCCTTAGCATCTTCAGGATCTCCTGCCCAGTGCAAGGCTGTAGTCGTCTGTTAGAGTCCATCTGTGTCAAGCTGTGTAACATTCACAAGAGCCCCAAAAAACAGGGCAGTTACGCACTGACAAGATGGACTCTGATCGTCACGAACGACAGGAAGATCCAGCAGCTGGTCCTGGGTAATGCCACAGTAATGCAGAGCACTACTCTGCAGTTGTTTGAGATCAGTCAAACAACACTGGTTCAATGGAACAACAAGAGACTGAAGAGGCAGGGCAGTAGTATTCTGCTTCAAGGGGTCAACTTGCCTGCCTCTATTCCAGTTGCTCCTGCGCCTCTCCCACCTGTACAGGTGCACCCTGCAGCTGCACCCCCACGCCCTGGCCCCTAGCATCAGTACCACTTGCCCCACAGTACAGCAGGACAGGCAGTGGTCAAGAGGAAGTCTGCAGCTCAGAGGCAGTTGTTCCCTCAGCTGGCACCTCCACCTACATGTGCCACATTGCCTTTTGTCCCCAACCCCAGCCCTGTCATTGCTCCTCTTATATTTCTAACCCCACAAGTACTTGGAGCCCAACAGATCGCTCCTTCTGGCCTGCTTCCCTCCCCACCACCTGCCCGCAGGGCTTACATCCAGACAGTTGAAAAGAATAAATGTAGTCAGTGCCACCAGCCCCGCAATAAGGAAACTGGTCACAGTCAGTATTATGGACACATATATTGTCTCCAAAAAGCCAACATGCCAGTTGATCAGTGGATGGAAGAGATGTGGAGGAAAAGGGCAGATAAAAAATAGATTTGTGACATTCTTTGTCTCTATGTGTACATAATGTAAATAGTTTTAAAAGAAAAAAAAAAATTTGTTATATTTTATTGTTATTCTAATAGTGTCCTAGCCTTATTTATCTTCTATTTTTACTTCATTTATTAAATTTTATTTAGTTTATTTTATACACTTAATTTATTTCTTAGTATGTGTGCTATAATTATAGGTGTGTGTGTGTGTGTGTGTGTGTGTGTGTGTGTATGTATGTATGAGAGGGAGAATTAAGGTGTGAAATTTGTAATAAATTTGCTATATTTCTACAGAGATATCTTTCACTTATTCAAACACTAGCATATAATGAAAATACAACAAAGGAACAGAATAGTATTTAAAACAGATCCACATTGCATGAAAGCATGCAAACTAATCTGTCAGAATTACATTGTTGCAGTACTTTCAATACTTATTGTATTCATTGGTCAGAAATTTAAAAATAAATATCAAATATATTCTAGCCAAAAGTAAATGCAAAACGTATGTGTCTAGGTGTGATTTGTACAAATATTTCTTACATTGCTATATAAAGTTTATTATTATTTCATTAGTAATAATAAAATTTTGACATTATGTAAACACTAAACAACACAATGAACTGCTATTTGGCTGTATGGCATTCACAAAAGCCCCTATCCAATTTGTATCACTTATTAAGTGATATTTGATAGATTTATAATGCTTGGTAATTTTGGGTAGCAACACGTTCCAGTCGGGAACCGAACCGGCGACCTTTGGATCTGCAGCTTCCTTGCCATACTCTAGTTAAGTGTCATGTTTGGTCATATTTCTCAAACTAATGGAGCGTAAACTGTGTCCAATAACTTGTGATGGGCAGCAGAGACACTAATGACTATCAGTTCACTTCACCCCCCCCCCAATACAGACTATTGTTCCCCAGCTTTAGCTCAGACGGTAGCACATCAGTTTTTTAATCTGAGGGTCAAAGGTTCAAATCCCTGTTCAGGCGAAGCCCCTTTCTCTTTGAAGGTTTTAGAAATTTAAAGTCTGCAGGGGAGGAATCATCACATACAAACAATATTCACCGAAATAGTCTGAGTCCAAGCAAACACTCCCTTGTGAATTGAGTACTCGCAGAGTTACGTTGTACTCACTGTGACGTGTCTAGATTGCTCACCATCAAATGTTTGATTCTGAGAGGATTCAAATCACTCTATTTTAATCGATTTGGATCAAAGTTTGGTGAACTCTGCACCTTTGGTTGACTCCTTATAGGTTTGCAGAAAGTGTGCTTACTGCTGGCCTCACAGGCATTGAAAAGTGCATCCAGGCGCATATTTCCTCAATCAGAAAAGCTTTTTGACGCCCGTCAGTAGGACATCGAACTCTTAATCTGAGGGTCCAGGGTCTCAATCCCTGTTCAGTTAAAGCACTTTCCTCCTCCTGTAGAAATAACTATAATCCACATGTTGACTGGTTTACATTACATCTGAGAATATGGCAAAAAGTGTGCTCAGCATCACTAAGCGTGTGATGGTGTCTGTCTGTGACATGATCAGCCCTCCGGACTTTCATTGATATGATTCTTTGGATCAAAGTATGGTCAAGTCTGCACCCTGACTGCATTTTCTGTAAGATTGCATTAAGTTATCTTCAAGCCACTCTCACTCTCCAATCTCACTCATTTTCATGGATATGAGTATTTGTTGCAAAGTATGGTGAACTCTGCAGCTTTGGTGAACTCCTCATAAGTTTGCAGAAAGTGTGCTTACTGCTGGCCTCACAGGCATTGAAAAGTGCATTTGGAAAGTGTCCTTCCCTCACTGTGTTCATGATAGTGTGTTAAGCAAGTCAACAAATCTGCAACTCAAATTCAGTGTCCTTACAGTTATGTAAAATTATATATTCATGTATAAAGTTGAGATTTGGACTCCAGGCCCACATTTCCTCAATTAGGAATACTTTTTCAAGCCTGGGTAGCTCAGACCGTAGAGCATCAGACTTTTTATCTGAGGGTCCAGGGTTGAAGTCCCTGTTCAGGCGAAGCCCCTTCCTCTTTGAAGGTGTTAGAAATTTAAAGTCTGCAGGGGAGTTTAAAGAAGATGTTACTAGTGGAAGCATCACATACAAACAATACTCACCGGATTAGGCTGAATCCAAGAAAGCAATCCTTTGTGAACTGAGTCCTCTTAGAATTATGTTGTACTCACTGTGATGTGTCTGGATTGCTCATCATGAAGTGTGTGAGGGTGGTAGTCTGTGAGAGGATTCAATCCTCAAAATGGTTATGAATCTTTGGTATAGGGATGGGCGATATGGCAAAAATATCATATCACGATTTTTTAAAAATAAAATCACAATTTCGATTTTATCACGATCTTAAATTGGAAAAAGAAAAACAGACAATTTAGACCAAAGAACCTTTCTTAACAGATTTTATTTCAAATAGTCACAGTTTTTCCTGCATGTGCAAACAACGTAAAGTTTAAGGTAAACAACAACAACATTCTGGTTCGTTGTGTTACCACCCGACGTGCGAACGGTTTCTGTGCAAACTTTGCAGATTACATTGGCTTGCACTTGATCAGTTGCGGAAAATCCAAACCAATTCCATATAATGGAGGTGGAATTTTTTTTAGCGACCGACTCTGTTTGGCTTTCAGCCATCGCTCTCCATGTGCTACCGCTACAAACACAAACAAGGAGGCGGGTAGGAAAGTGCGTCACTGCCCGTAATTCGCTATGATTGGTCGGTCAGGTTGACGACGTCAATACGTCTGGTGCGTCGGTGCATCAGCATAGAGCTGCAATTTATAGAATGTGCCCTAGACGATCCCACGATCTCTGCAGTTTGAAAGATCGTCTTCACGTTGTAATCCTTCACGATCTAATATCGTCATATCGCCCTCCCCTACTTTGGTACAAAGTTTAGTGAAGTCTGCACCTCTGGTGGACCCACTGTAAGTCTCTCTCTGAGTGATCATGTTACAGTAAATCCAGGTGTAATAAAATAAGGATTTGGATTGACTAGAATATGTGATCCAAACAGATTTTATGTTTAGACCTTTTCTTGTTAATCACAAGACCAAATACCCCACACTTCAACTTCAAAACAATACAACTATTGTATACACACACACACACACACACACACACACACACACACACACACACACACAAACACACACACACACAGCAACCCTGGCTCTTGTTTCTAAAGTTGAAAATAAAAATAGTGAAAATGCCCGAGGGGTGTGTGTGTGTGTGTCTGTGTGTGTGTATGTGTGTGTGTGTGTTGGGTGGGGGTGCGGGTGGGGGGCTGGGGTTGAATATAGCACTGAACAGAGCAGAATAGAATAGAATAGAGAGCAGTGTGTCCTGGCCGGTGCTAAGCCGCTTCAGTCCAGGTTAAGCGTGAGTAATCTTTGTTGGCTCACAGGCCCCCAATAGGCCCTGGACCCCCACTCCCTGCCCTGTTCTCTCTGCTTAATCTGCCCCTAACTACCTGCCCCCCTGCCCTCCTGCCCTGCCCGCCACTCTACCCTCACCTCCCACCACACTATTGTCTGTGTGTTTTCAGTGACAGCCACAGTAGCTACACACCACGCTCAGAGAACTTTCATTCTTATTTCTAGAGAAATGAACCGATAATTCTCAACAAAGTACTGATCTTTAGTTCACAACAATACTCTGCATTGTCTGTAGAGCATAACTGTAATTAATGATTCTTTCTTCTGCACAAGTTGTTAAGATGTTCTGTTCTGTTCTTCATGTAAGGTCATTTTAACTCAAAGAACCACAGTCAAACTATCGGTCTCACTGATTTATCAGTTTATAGTATGAATAGCAAGTGTGAAGCTTCACATCAGGTCTGGGCACAGATCTGGTCTTTGACCCCCTACATCTGTAGAAATAATTGTTACAATTGATCGACTAATTATTTTTCCCCCGTCTTTTATTTTAGAGTTAACATTTAATCTTCTATCAAGTCTGCACTGCATATAAACAGTGGCTGTTTCTGCCACATTTAACATGTTAGCAGGATGCATCTAATTATCCAACAACAACAACAGAACTGTGACTCTGACATATGACACCACATATGACTCCTTGTAAACCTAACCTTTTCTCAAACACATCTGATAGGTCCAATTCTAAAATAAAACAAGGAAAGCGTGCACGCTAGCTCACCACTTCTGGACTTGTCCGAAACTCCTGAAAAGAAACAAAACAATTTTTTTGGGGGGGTTTAGGGGGTGCAAGGGGTTTTGTTATTATCATATCCAAGATGTATTTATTTCCTTGCTTATTATGCTTTCAGAATTTGTCTATATTATTTGAGTTTATCTGTCTGTCTTAACAATGCAAAACCAAAACCACTATAAATAAAATGTTTAAAAAAAAAATAAAAAAAAATAAAATACAGAAAGCAACCATTTTAAAAAGTGAAACTATTTGTTTCTGTTGACATCTTCAGTAGGAACCAGATTTTGAATTCTGCTTGTTTTTAATGACTTTATTTGTTGCAGTGATGTTGAAGTGTACAGCAAGGTGTGTCAGTACACTGTGACATCAGAGCTGGGTGTGGTCACACGTGTTCTCTGACAGACTTGAGCCCAATGTTAAAAGGTAAAAAGCCTTTAACTGAAATCATGTTACAGAGTCCACATCTGAAACTGAATAAAACACCGGTGGCGTCCTTCTATACAATATGTACGGTACATGTCTCTGCTGAAGGCTGTGCAGTGTTAAAAGAGGATGGGGACAGAGACAGGATGAAGGACATGAGACCATCATCACATGTGGAGCAGCTGTGTGGACAGCTGGAGGCCTGACTTCAGTCAGGGCAGAGAGAATTCTCCTCTGACATACAGACAATAGAAAAGCTTTGACAGGCGCAGCTCTTCAGACGTGACCTGATGACAGAGAGCAGGCATCCTGTCATTAGCTGCTCCTCTACATGTGCTGAAGCACAAGAGGGCAGCAGACCTGTCAGCTGCTGCTGCTCCATCTCTACAGGACCAGAGACCAAATGATAAGAGCAGTGAAACATTTGTCAGAGGAGACACCTCTTAATCCTCATCACTGTTCATCTTTATCTTTATACTCATACAGTAGGGTAATAATGATGTGAAATACAATGAAATTAAATGTTTTATATCGTTTTTTTTATATATATCTCGACCATTAAACAAAAACTTTAAATAATTTTGTCAGTTCTATCACAGTTTTATTCCAGGAGGCAGCAAGGAAAATTACTAGATAATTCAGGCATGTATTGTGATTAGGGTTTTGTATTACAAATACAAGATTGTTAGTCTTAATTTTAATAATTCTTGCACAGGATTCCTGCTCCCAAATGCTGCATGCTATGCAAGCTGCTGGTGTAGGACCCAGGTTCTATTTTATTCCAATTTAAGCACTGAGGAGCTTCATCATCATACAAATCTGACACCAGTTCTCAAGATGTCTTTCCATGGATCATCGTGCTGATGATGAGGTGACAGCTCTGAGGATGGGGATGTAATAACCCAGAGGGTCTCTGAGGAGGTCTTGTTTTCACCCAGGTATGTTTGTTTGTTTATTTGTTTGTCAGCAGGATTACGCAAAAACTACTGAACCGATTTGCACTTAGTTTGGTGCAGGGAGGGGCCTGGACCAGAGAGGGATGAATCTGGTTATAGGAGCAGATCCAGAAATTCATTCAGGAATTGTTCAGTTTGCCCGAGATCATAATCTGGATTTGACAGACGTAGGATTGTTTGGCCTTGGCAGAGCTTGGCACTCTGAGAGCCATTCTAGTTTCAAACACTTGTTCCAGTGATTGTGTGTGTCTTCTCAGAGGGGACAGAAGCAGAGAAAATGGATTAAACTAATTCTGCCTCAGTCTGGTAACAGTTTGCGTAAATGTGTGAATTTTCTAAATACCTGACGATTGTGTAATTTCTCCCCCTGCTTCAGTTCCTCTACTCATGTCTCTGTCTCTTGTATTCGTTTGTTGGATAAATTACAAAGTACAATGACAACCAGACTCTCAGCTGTGGCTCTATTGTGCTGACTGTTTACACTGCCTTTATTTCCTAACTCTGCTCAGTGGCTCAGCATAATCACTTAACACTTCCTTATGGTGTGTGTGTGTGTGTGTGTGTGTGTGTGTGTGTGTGTCTACACTGATTCACTACACAAACTGAAGTCAGTGAAGACTGTGGCTTTGTTGACGGCACACTGTGCTCTTCACATGTTTGCACTGTCTCTGTGTAAACCACTACACACATAATGAGAAGAACCAGACGAGTGAGTCTATTGTAGAGAACAAGGAAACCTTTGGGCCAATGTCTATTTGGGAGTTCAAATAGACAATGCAACACAAAATAATATTGACACTGCATGAAAAAGGAATAAGTTTGAAGTCAATAACTACTCTTCCTGGGGTCCATATTACATTATAATTATGAAATATTTGGGATTCGAGGATTGAAAGGTTTATTTATGACATACACAGATAAGATGTGAAATAAGAATGAAACAAAATATATTAAGAATAAAAAATGTATGAATATATGTATATGTAAAAACTGACAAATGTCATAACCGTAGGCAAATTAGGAAATTAAATTTTGTTCAGATCAAAGTGCGGATATGTAGATCTATGTAGTCCTTAATCAGACTCTGGGTAAAGAGTTGCGGCCTGATGCTGAGCTGCAACTTTTCTTTTAGACTGGTGAGTAACATCTAATGTTGGCCTGTAGCAAAGAGTATCATTAGCTCAAATGACAAACCGCACTGACAAACACCTGACAAAACAAGTGGCTTAAATGTATGATTGATGATGTCGACAGACGTTTTAGCGATGTAGTAGAATTTAGCCTGTTCCTGCGGCTGTTGTCCAGATAGAGGCGTCAGTAACTATTTTTTCAAGTAAGACAAAGAGACTGTGATCCAGAACCAGCGGGTTCAGGATCTACTGCCTAATACTGTATTTATTTTATCATATTCATATCTATCCTCACTATTAATTATCCACACACAACAGACCTAACATGTTTGAATATAAAGACCTTGTATGATCTGAACTAATTGTCCTCTCACATGTTTGTCTGTATCAGGACCAGAATTCCAGTGCAGTCCTCCCAGTGATGGACCAGCACCTGCCTTTTCTTCTGCATCTGGCCTCATCAACCATCAACAACCACATTACAGTAACACCTCAGAGTATTATCCCTGCACAGAACACATATTGTCTNTGTCTATTTGGGAGTTCAAATAGACAATGCAACACAAAATAATATTGACACTGCATGAAAAAGGAATAAGTTTGAAGTCAATAACTACTCTTCCTGGGGTCCATATTACATTATAATTATGAAATATTTGGGATTCGAGGATTGAAAGGTTTATTTATGACATACACAGATAAGATGTGAAATAAGAATGAAACAAAATATATTAAGAATAAAAAATGTATGAATATATGTATATGTAAAAACTGACAAATGTCATAACCGTAGGCAAATTAGGAAATTAAATTTTGTTCAGATCAAAGTGCGGATATGTAGATCTATGTAGTCCTTAATCAGACTCTGGGTAAAGAGTTGCGGCCTGATGCTGAGCTGCAACTTTTCTTTTAGACTGGTGAGTAACATCTAATGTTGGCCTGTAGCAAAGAGTATCATTAGCTCAAATGACAAACCGCACTGACAAACACCTGACAAAACAAGTGGCTTAAATGTATGATTGATGATGTCGACAGACGTTTTAGCGATGTAGTAGAATTTAGCCTGTTCCTGCGGCTGTTGTCCAGATAGAGGCGTCAGTAACTATTTTTTCAAGTAAGACAAAGAGACTGTGATCCAGAACCAGCTGGTTCAGGATCTACTGCCTAATACTGTATTTATTTTATCATATTCATATCTATCCTCACTATTAATTATCCACACACAACAGACCTAACATGTTTGAATATAAAGACCTTGTATGATCTGAACTAATTGTCCTCTCACATGTTTGTCTGTATCAGGACCAGAATTCCAGTGCAGTCCTCCTCAGCGATGGACCAGCACCTGCCTTTTCTTCTGCATCTGGCCTCATCAACCATCAACAACCACATTACAGTAACACCTCAGAGTATTATCCCTGCACAGAACACATATTGTCTGTACTGTCATCTTTTGCACGTCCTGCTCAGCAGGAGTTTTGTCAACACTTTTGTACATAGTTTTTTTCATTGTTTCATTTTTTGAATATGTGTATCTATGTATATTTATATTTTGACTGTTGCAGTATTTTACCTTCTTATTGTTATTTCTGATTCTGCCTTTGTGATGATGTCATCATCCCTTCCTCATGCTGCTGTAGCCTGACACCCATGTGTCATGCAGTATCCCCTTGCCTTCATATTTTTATAGGTAAATAAAAACATACTGTTTTTATAACAAGTTTTCATAATTTGTTTCAGTGCTCTCTACAATTTTAGCTATCAACAATAAATGCACATATGAATAATAAATTATAAGGAACATGGGGAAAAAAACAACATGATTAACTGGACAGGGGCGAAGAGGTGAAATGCTGCCCCCTTTGGAGGTGGAGCAAGTAGCACGATCTTACACATGACACCTTTAAGTGTAGTGGAGTAAAAGTCAGAAGTTTACAAAAAATATAACACTCAGGTAGAGTAAAGATACTGAAAATGTACTGAAGTTCAGCACTCAATTAGATGGATTTTGTTACTGTCCACCCCTGCTCAGAGCTCACCTCAGGTTAGAGGTGAGTGAGCATGGAGAACTCATTTCACCTGCATCATCAGATGAGCTAATGCTAATGGCATTAGCATAACATCTGCTATGACTTCACAGTCACCACATGTCAACTGAAGAGTGGAGATCATCCTCCAGTAGAGTCAGACTTGAAGAATCAGTGACAAGGAGCACCTTATTCTGATGAGCAAGCTTAGCTTCTAGTGTAACAGTGAATCCTCGTCTCTCTGGTTTGCTTTTGAGGAATTCATTCCTCAGTAAAAACTCAGTAGCTTCTTTTAGTTTTGTGTGACGGCACGGCACAATAAGAGCAAGTAATGTATAAATCATTAATAATAATAAGTCTTTACTCAGTGGCTGATTCAGTTAATAAGGAACTAATAATGAAGAAAGTGGTCAGTTTGTTGATTCATTAATAGACAGTGTCTTATTGCATGTATTCTATAAAATACTTTGTTTTACTTTGTACGAAACGTTCTGTACAAAAAAGTCTGATTGAGTGACTGATTGACTAATTGATTAATGTGTGGATTGATTGATTGATTGATTGATTGATTGATTGATATTATTGCCTTTGTAGTCCTTGATTCATTCGTTATTCAGGATCTACTTATTGATGATTCATTGACTATCAGGTCATGTATGAGCCGTTTTCCACTCGTTCCTCAGTGAAGTGAAAAGTGTCTGAACCTGAAGAAACTGCTTCAAGCTTTTTAAAATATCTGAAGAACAATCAGAGGGAAATCAGGCCACAGGTCAACTCTCTTTAAAAGAAGAAGAACTGAAGAGAAGGGAATCTTAGTGAACTGTGTGTGTATGTGTGTGTGTGAGTGCATGTGTATGTGTGCTGCAAATGTCCTTGTGAAAAAAACTCAAGATCTTTTTTTTGCCTCTTCAGTAAGATATAGTCAGGCTATTACCATTGACAAGATAATGATAATGGTGATCGTGTTTGTGTGTGTGTGTGTGTGTGTGTGTGTAGCTTGGTGACACCACCGGAGGGAACTGTTATGACATGCCCGTTGCTATAGAAACCCAAGGGTGGGTGTGTCTGTCAGGAACCATTTCTACTCCCCCAGGGGAATATACACACATATACACAGATTTGTTTTCCAGTGTGTTTCGGTGTGTGTGTGTGTGTGTGTGTGTGTGTGTGTGTGTGTGTGTGTGTTTGGCAGGCTCAAACAGTGTCTTGGGTTCGCTTTGTGTGTCAGTTTGGTCCCCAGGGGCCCACAGGAAAACAACTGTACTTGCCAGCTAAATGATGACAAACACTGTCTGAGAGACTCTGTGTGTGTGTGTGTGTGTGTGTGTGTACCTTACAGATTTCAGCAGCTGGATTCTTGCCAGTCCTGCCCATTAGTTATCAGTGTTTCCCTTGAGAAGCCAATTTCTAAAAGTTCTGTAAAATTTAAAGTGATTTGATGAGACAACAGAACTGATCTGAGGTCAGTTTCACAATGATACAGAACAGTCATCTGGTTATAAGATGAAAGTACACAGATGTGTGGTGAAGCTCTTTGATTTATGTAACTATTGACACACGTTTTTTTTTCTAGAAAAAGACATATCAATACTGTGTAAGCCTTTATGTCGGGAAACAAGGGGTAAATAAATAGGGTCCCATCAAACAGATTTAGATTTTATTTACTATATATATTATGATCTCTATATATTATGCAAGATTTAAAGAACATGCTGCAGCCAAACTGACAGCAACAATGACACTGATGGACTTGTATGTATGTGCTGCTTTATGTATTTTCTATTGTGTGGTCATTTTATTGTTGACCTATCCAGGGACAACAGATTAGCAAATTAGCTATATGCTACCTCTGGTGCAAGTACTTTTAATTGTCCGCTGTCACTGCAAAAATAAACAATAAGAATAAAGTAAAGTTGACGGCTGCAGCTTGTGGATACTTTACAGATTAATATTTTACAAAACATATAATTATTTTATGAAAAAAACAAGGGTCAGAGATCAAAAAAATAATTAAAATCAGTTACACCTCAACCAGCTATTACATTTAAATGTTTGAATGGATTAAAAAAATCCAATAATTTAAAATATAATATACCTCTGTGAAAGGAGCATCTCTGTCTGCATAATTATTACATTTACTTTGATTTACTTTAAAGTACATTTTGCTGCTAATAATACTTTCATCGGCTGTAAATGTAATTTTTCAGTTAAGTTCAGCAGGACAAACTAAACTCCATACATCCCCATAGTACTGCAGTGGAGGCAGAAATAATAATAATAATCTTTATTGCCCACAAATGTGGAAATTTGCTTTCTGCTGGTTAAAACTCATCATTATGATTCCCAAACAATAAATACAATAATAAATTAGCACAACATGCAAAAACAATAACAGATATGATTCCAGTGTGAATGACGCAATGAATTCAACAAAGTAATATCATTTGGTATAAAGGACTTTCTGTAAATGTTCTTGGTTGCTGTTGCTCTTCCTGAGGGCAGTTTAGTCAATTCTTTAAAAAGGTGATGAACAGGATCAGACACAGTTTGTGGAGCTTTCTGTTTCACCTGCAGTCTGTATAACTATAAGTTCACAGATTGTGTTTGTGATCCTGGTCAGTCTGTTTCTGTTCTTAGACCCCAGATGGCCATACAATGTGCACTTATTAAAAGTTAAAACATTTTCCACAAGAGAAATCTCAAAATAAATATCTCCAACCTTGACAAATGAAACCAAAACCAATTGGATGAATAGAAAAATGTGTGTTTTTGTAGTTTGTGTGAGCCAACCTTGCTACATTTTCCTCCCAGGGGTGTTGAGACCAGGCACAACCCCAGTAATTATCACCAATCACACAAGGTCCTCAGGTTATAGTGGTCCTGTGTGAGGGGGCTTTATTGAGACACTTGATCAGCTCAGGCCCTGGCGCAACCTTTTGTTGGGGGTCAGTCTTTTAAGTATCCAGGGTGGGCTGGACGTCTTCATCACCTCTCTGCATCTAGATGTCTATTGTACTGAGGTCTTGTATTCAGTGAAAGCCTCTTACTGGACCTCCCTCCCTCTCTTTAGCCAGTTAAGGTTAGCCACAGTCAGCACAACAGTGGTATTGGACTGCTCCATGCTCTCTACAGTTGTTTATTGTTTAGCCTCCATACAACCAGTGAGCAGACAAAGCCTCTAATGCTGCCAAGGGAGCCTGTGAGTACCAGTACCTATTGGGTGACTGCCCTCTCTTCACATGGCTCTCACATCAGTAAAGCCTCTTATCAGAGCTCCTCTTCAGCTGCAACTCAAAATGGACACATTAACTGCCACTTCAACTGTCAAAATGATGCTCATTTTGTATCAAAACCTGTTCGATGACATGTTTTTGTTTTTATTCTTTAAGAGTTCAAGTTGTTTATTTATTTATTTTTTGTTTTGTATTTTTTTATTTAATTTTCTTTGGATTTATTTTGTAATCTAGATGGTATGGTGGCCAACTGGTGCAAAGTTAGGTCAGGCAGCTTATATGTACAACACCTTTCAACAAAAAGAAAAAGGCTGGTGTTGTTCTATACTTTTATTACTATCAATAAATTCCATGTGTAGAACCAAACAATGTGTTAGTCTGTCTCTCCATACTGTCTGAGTTCTCAGCTCCAAGTTGATTGGTTCCTACTGGAGTTGTACATTGTTAAAACACCTCATAAATATATACTTTCATTTATAAAACTAGCTCAGTAACAGTTGCTGTCAAAATAAAGTCAAAATATATTCAGTCAAAATAAACAACAGTGTGTGTGTTCATGGTGAGAAGGAACATGTCATCAGTGGCTCATTGATGTGTTTGATAGTTTGTGGACCACAATAGAGCTCTGTGACTCGGAGCAGTAAAATATACTAGGCACTGGGAAATATTCAGTATTCAGTATTGATGCATTTTCAGTGAAGTTAGGTGGAAGTCCTAGCATTGAATACACAAGAATCAGTAATTAAGAATTAAGAATCCTCTATTATAATTTTGAACATGACAACGTCGTGATGTTGTAATTATCTGGAGGTGCGCCTCTCAGTTATTATCCAAGGCCTTCACTGGGATTTGCCTGATTTCCCTCTTTAGTCACTCTCCTGTCAGTCCACATCCAGATGTTTTTTTGGATTTTGTGTTTTGCTGCGTCCCTTGATCTGTTTGCCACTGTCCCTGCTCACCTGTTGCCAAACCAAGCCTGCATATGGATTTTCGCATTTGCCATTTTTTTGCTTAGCTTTCCTTAAACACACAGTATATGTAACTTCTGTCTCTAGGGGTCTCTCAATAAAAACAATAAGAAAAGACAGCGTTGGGTGGTGTCATGAAATAGCATGGGATCATGGGAATTGTTGTCTTCAACAACACTACCGTAAGCTCCTCCTGGTGGATTCCTTCAGTGTCGTGGTTCAGGAAATCAAACAGACCTGGTGATTCTAACCATTAAAAACACTGAATGAAGCAGTTTGACATTTAAAGTCAGTGTTTGAGCGACGCTGTACGGAGGACAGAGACTCAGGGAAGAGCTGGAGCTGAGATTGATGCTAACCTTTGTTCTGATTGTTTCTCTGATAACTTATGAAGCAGACGTTCAGCAGGTTTTTACCAGCAGCTGAATGATCCACAGAGGTGTCCTCCTCTCTTCAGTGACACAGGACAGGACGTCTCCAGCAGCTGGGAGCTGAGCTGTCTAACATTTCCTCAGCTTGTTTCTCTGATAACTTCAGATCCAGACGTCCGACGACTAAAATCCTTCATCTGCTTCAAATATAGAGCTGAAAACCACCAAGGTGGAAAAAGTGTATGTGGCTTAAAACTAGATAAAAGTCAGTGTTGAGCTTCAGTCAGACAAACACACTGACACATGATCATAGAGGATATGATGTCATTGACAGGTGACCAATGAAACGGAGCGTTACCATGATTAAAATCACAGATTTCTCTGGTTTGAGAATTGATGGAAACATTTGGGAAAATGTAAGAACACAACTCAACAACATATACAACATAGGTCTAGTTGTTTTAGACATTTGAATGAGGAAATGGTACAGATTATAATATATAATATAACCTTGACTGTGCTCTGTCCTTTTAAATAAACCACATCAAATACTTTTATTAGATAAAGCTTCTCCATTCTTATTCACTTGTGCTGTCTTGAGCTATAGTTATGATAAAACTGGGTACCAGTATGAGATGGGGAGATACTGTTGCTGAAGTTAAAACCTTTTCACTGTATGAAGCTAACAATGCTGCTGCAGTGTTCAGAGCTGAAGTCCATCCCTGCCCTGACTGTGTAACAGTTTTACACTAGCTCTACTCTCAGTAGAATCAAACAGCTTCTAAGCCATATGTGAAAATACAAGAAAATGTCATTGAACTGATGCAGCATAGTTTGCTCAGTGTTATAAATTGCAGAGATTTTTTGGGCTGTATCTAAAATCTTCATTTAAAGCTACATGCTGCCAGGACATGGCTTCATAAAAAATATCTGTTCCATTAGTGAATTTTCTGTATTTGAAAATCTTTTTTGTACTAAAGCAGTAAATATCTGTCACACTGATGATTAATATGTTGATTGACCTTGGCCCACTTCTCAGCGTTCTCACCAGACGTTCCCTGTGTAGCACCAGTCTGCATTTTATTAATCTTTTTCTGCCTGTTTTTCTCCTGCTGCATGTGTAACATGTAGTTCCTGCAGTTCCAAAAAATTCCAAGGATTTGTTGAATTTTAATCTTCAATGCACCTCCTCTCCTCCTGGATAAATCCCCTCCATTTTGTTAATGAAGTCTCCATCACAGTAATGAAGCCTTAAGTGTAATTGTGGCATCTCTGACTATGTGTGTGTGTGTGAATGTGTGTGTGTGTGTGTGTGTGTGTGTGTGTGTGTTGATGGCATGCTGGTATATGTGGCTTTGCAAGTGAGAATTAATGAATGATTTACATATAAAGTTCCTGTTAGATTTCAGTGTTGGTTTTACGCAGCAGTGTGTTTTCCACACACACACCTGGACCGTCCAAAAACATGATCAGGTTGATTCACTGGCTATTAAATTTTAAACATTTGACAGATACAAAGGGTCTGAGAGGCCTCCTCATGATATTTTGAATGCCTTTTATTGTATCACTCAGTGTTTCCACAGATGGGAGCATTTATCTTTTACAGTCACATATGCACTGATCAGTGTGTCACATAAAGGCCACAAATAGAACAGTATCAGAAAATGGTGACATAACATAACGTAGTGTCACGTAACGTAACGTAACATTATGTAATGTCACGTAACGTAACGTGACATTACATAATAATCAATGATAACTTATGATTTATATTTACATTACACCTTCAGAAACATAAAGTGAGGCTATATAAACTCTGTATGAATGAAGGAAATACAGCAGAAGTGTTTAACAGTGGGATGATTCAGGTGAGGGTTGATTGATCACAGCCATGATTTTCTTTGATAACTGTAGGTTGTAGCTATACAGGAGGATGGAAGAAGGATACTTTTGGACTCTCTGATTCTTCTGGTTCTAGTTCATTTCTGTCAAGACACTTGTTGTTTTTTATTTTTACTGTAAACCTTCACCAAAGTTGAACTTTACACGAAAATAGATTTACCTTGCCTCCTATAATTCACTGATCCCGGCAATTCCAAAAAAAAATGTTAAGTTTGGGCTTTATGTTTAAAGCTCCATATTTCCTTCTTCTTCTGTGTTTTATTTGAAGTGTTGATCCATAGGAATAAATATTTGTGGTTTTAAGAATCAAAAACCATTTCAGTGTAGTTTTACATCTCCTCTCTCAGGCTCCTTCAGTTAGTCCACACCCTTTGGCTGAGGTGTTCTACAGCCTGATGGCAGTGGGAACAAAGGATCTCCTGAACCTCTCTGTTCTGCAGCGCAGTGAGATGAGACGTTTGCTGCAGCTGCTTCTCTGTCCTGCCATGATGTTGTGCAGAGGATGGTTGGTATTGTCCAAGATGGCCTCCATCTTAGACCCAGCCTTTTTGACCAGCTTGTCCAGTCTCTTTGTGTTCATGTCAGACATGCTGCTGCCCCAGCAGACTGCAGCATAAAAGAGTACACTGGCCACAGTGGCGGCTGCTGGTCTTATAAGGAGGGGAAGCTCATTTTTGGCCTACATCATAAAATGTGTCCGTTTATTTATATGTAAATTCGCAGAGTGACAGAAGAGAGTCGCCAAACACAACGCTAGTCGTTTTTAACAAAGACAAAGTCGCTGAGGATCAGTAACGTCTCCAGATCAACTCCGAACAACGGAATGAAAAACTTGAAAAATGCTCCGGTGGATGCTTATACTTCAAGATCGCTGATTCGCTCATTTCGCTGTCAATCAAAAAGGGACTCAGCCTCAGACAGATCATCCAATCATCATGCAGAAGCCGAGGGTCCGGGCCAGCCCACTGCCCCATAGACCCCCAGAGACGCTGAGTGTCCGATGGGCGGGACAAAGCCCAGCATTTATCCAATGACCGTCTAGTTTCGCTGCAGTGTAACAACCCACTCTGTGCTTCCCCATTGAAGTCAGTAGACGCTCGGCGTCTACACTGTGTAAAGCGCTGTGGCGCTGCGGGGATGAATGAGAAGGAAGTCGTGTTGGTTACCTGTGAAGTAGCTGATTCTGAACAAAAGATGAACGTGTTCTAGCGCATATTTAGTCAATGAAATGTACACACAACAGCACATATTTGACCACTGATTTTGTTGACATTTTAGGGGAAGCTGAGCTTCCCTTGCAGTCTTAGAGCAATCGCCACTGACTGGCCACCACTGACTGATAAAACATGTGTAGCATTTCACTGCAGACGTCAAGGACCTGAACCTCCTGAGGAAAAAGAACTCTGCCCCTTCAGTTAGATGGCATCTGTGTTCAGGGACCTGTCCAGTTTACTGTCCAGGTGCACATCTAGGTATTTTTAAGTGTGCACCACCTAGTAACAACAAGTCAGTGAACCAATCAGAAGAGAGGAAGCTCTGAGCCTCTTTTCTGATTGGCTGACTGTTTTCTGAGTGATCCAATAAAAATATAGCAGATTTCAGGTAAACACAGAAATCAAATCCTGCAAGGTTGGATGATGGGTTCTAGGTGGGCAGGGCTTGGGGCATGGCTGAGGGTGGTGACTGTATAGCTATGACATCACAAAGTTCCAGAAGTCCTTGATGTGCATGACTTACCCTCAGCAATGGAAACAGCAAGGTGAAAGGCAGAGAAAGGGGACTACGGAAAAACCTGAGGCACAAAAAAAAAAAAGTGCAGCAATGTAATCCCCCAGATAAATAAAAATAACAGTTAATAACTCATAATGATAAAATTCACAAACACTCTACAGAATCATTAAAGAATAAACTACTTAACTAGTAGTGCAGTTTTAACTGTTACATAGACTACTGTATATGTGACTGAGGCTTTTTCTGTGTATTCCACTGTGCTCAATAGTCAACAGCTTAATGTGCTCCTCTTTGTTTTTTAAGCAACACAGTAGTGGGCTGCAGTGAAGCTCTGACAGTGTTTAGCTGTTGTCATGTAGAGATACTATATTAGATGCGTGGTCACAAGCACTTTTCCTTTCCATGAGTTTTATGTGGTTATGAGCTTTGTCAGAGTGTTTATTCTTCCTTTCAGAGCTCAGGAGAGGACAGTAAACACTGGCACACGTTATTTGCGGTAAATGTTGATCCAGGGCAATGTTAGCCATTCTTAGAGCATCCAGAGGCAGCCAACATACTTCAGTTAGCAGCACTGACAACCATTCAGTTTGTTAAGTCAGCGTTAAGCTCCCGTCGTTATGAGTCAAGCTGAACTCTTGACTGAGCGTCCCAACTGGAATGCTCTCCATTCTGTCACTCATTCATCCACAGCAGCAACAAACTGAGCGCAGAGCGCCGAGGGCTGCAGGTAGTGAATCTGAGCTGCTGAATGGTTTCATAGACCTGCTCTGTGGCTGCATTTAGATCTGCTGCAGCTGTATTGAGATGTACTGAGCCGTATTAAGATGTAGGCACAGAGTATTGAAGCTGCATTGAGGAGCACTGAGGTTGAATTGAGATGTTTTGAGCCATATTTAAATTGTACTGAAGCCGTATTGAAGCTGTATTGAGATGTATCAGAGCACAGCTAATTTAAGCTGAGCAGCAGAGAATGTCGTGCTTTGTAGCTGGACAGGATTGTCCATGCTGCAGCAGCACAGCATTGTGGTCTAAAGGGATCCTCCATGCTATTGTGGCGTAAGGAGATTGTCCACAGTAGAAGGTAAGAAAAGGAGAAAAGCCATGAAGAGAAGGAGCACTCGAGCTGCCAGAGGTGATGTAAGTCTACTCGGCTGTGTGTTGTCTGTCTGAGCTCTCTGTCCCAATAGGAGGGCCAGGCTCAGATTAAATGTGTCCAGTGTGTGGCCCAGAGCAGCCTCGCTGTGTGATGTGTGGCCTGGACCAGCCTCTCTATTTGATACGTGGATCAGTTTGACCTCCACATTTGATGTGCAGAGCAGCCTGACCCTGTTTTTGTCCTGAAGAAAAGCTTCCAATACTGAGAGCAAAGACTTTTACAAGGAGCCAGTGCGACACACCAAAACTCTGCTGCATGTTCACACTGAATGGCCATTTGGTTATCACTCCATTTGCCATTCTAACATTTCATGAAGTGTTTCTGTCTATTTATTAGAAGGAACATTCGATTTCCCTGCAGCCATAATTGATTTTGACATTTACAGCCACTGATGTCAGATTAATTTGAGAAAGCAAGTTTTAATAATCCAGGGAAACAGAGAGACTGTCCCTGCAGAATTTAGAATATGAACTGAACTGTGCATATGATTTTAAGTGTAAACCCACACACTGGTGTATGCTCTGGTTGCATGAAGAGTGTGACCCTTTTTCCTCTGAATTATGTTAATGAGCAAATACTGTAACTTGCCCAACACTGGACTAACAACGAAACATGACCACCCCAGATAACCTTTGTTTATCAGTGTCAAATGTTATAAGAAACTACTGCCAATATGTTTGTGGCTTTTATTGATTTTTTTTGGGGGGGCTGATATATTGTAAATATTTGGCAGTTATTAAACATGGAGCAGGAGTGAACGTTTGGGTTTTCTTTCTGCTAATATACAGATACAAAATAAAAATAAGAAAGACTTATATCTGTTATTGAACTGATCATTAACAAGCTGCGAGGAACACTATTAAAATGTATCTGTTGAAGGACAAAAAGCTTGAAGATGCTTCACTTTTCAAATGCTTCATTTAATGTTTTAAACTGTGACAGAGGCATGAGTGGAGAAACTGGAAGGAATGAAGACATGGTTGAATATGTATATGTTTAAAGTGAACTGGAGCTGATTCTGGTGTTTTCACTGTGTTCACCTGCAGAAATGAGCCTGTGTTCAAGCCGTATCATCCAGCTCTCAAATACAAGAAGCTGGAGGGGAGCTGAGGTTGGGGCAGGAGCCGGTCTCTGAAGAGCCCCATCCCCATGGATTAGCCCCTGTCAGCACTCCCTCAAAAAAAGCAGAGGACCTCCAAAGAATCACAGGAAGCTGAAAATTCAGGACAGTGGTATCATCAGGCATCTGGTTCCTGTTGGTGTCCACATACGACCTAAAACTGATCTGAACATGTGGGAGTCCACAGCTCACATGTGCATGATGTGTATCTGATGTGTGTCACGTGTGTGAGGAAAAATCAGTGACTGTATGTATTGTGAGGGAATTTTCTCTTGTCCACCCAATGAATGACTGACTCAGGGTGAAAGGTCAGTGTAGGTCTCTGTGCCCCAGCTACTGTACTAAATCTTACAAGCCTTGAGACGCTCAGGCGGCTCCTCCAGACGCAGCTGTGGTTTGATGCTGATACTGCATGCTTCCTTGTTTATGGTTAATGAACCAATAGTGAATTCACCCATCCCTCTTCCTCCTCCTCTTTAGGATATTTGACCAATTATGGAATGTAAGTTATCTATAGTAACTTTTCAAAGTGCATAAAGACTGTCCACAGGGGTGCCTGCTTGAGAATTGAGGTGACATCATGCACAGAAATCTGTATTGATGATTCCTTTCTGATTCTCCTTGATCAAGCATCGACAGACATCCTCAGCATAAGACATGCTGGACTCCAGCTCTCTGTCTTCACCACCTACGATAAGAATTTCCATAACACGTATGATCTGTGAATGTTGGTGTGGAGCTGTGAGGAACCTTCACCATGATCAGCTGAGTGAAAAGGTTTTCTTTATTTTATTATGAAGAGCTGAGTGGAGGGAGATTGAAGGAGTGAATAATTGCTTTGATAGGATTCCTCCATATATCAAATATTTTTCTATTGACAGTTGACAAGCTTCCATTGTGGTCATAACCTGCAGGTCTTTTATTTATTTGTTATCAGAGGCTGCAGGACAGCAGCTCTCATCACAATGCACTTTATTTATTAAGGCCTGTGTGTACAGGGGTCTCTGAGGGAAACATCTCCCATTGGTTGAAATAAAGATGTCAAAGTGAATCAAACACTGAACTGATTCCCATCTGTTCTGAGTGGTTTCATTTCACTTTGCCTTTATCTATTACTCTGTCCACTCTGTCCGTCTGTCTCTTTATTTGTCTGCTTCCCTGTCACAATACCATCCTGCTGTGATTACCATGCAAATGTATTTCATTAGGATGTAAATGATCAGCAGAATGATGATTTTTAATTAGAATGTAAATGTTGATTATTTGTATGAAGATATCAGCAGCTGTGGGAGAAGACTGTGACAGCGAGCTGTTGTCTCTCTGACTCACTGTCTCACTCAATGGATGGATGGCTGCTCTTTCATTTATCTACTAACAATATTCTGTTCATTCCTCCTTCTGTTTCTCTTTCTGTTCTTAATGCCTGAGGACTTGAAGACACACACACACACACACACACACACACACACACACACACACACACACACACACACACACACACACAAGCTCCAATGAGGTTTAAAACAGGATAAAACTGAACAAAAAAGACTGTCTTTCTCAGTAAAGAAGGAATGTTACAATGAAAAAGATAAAATGTTGGATCAACTCAAAAAAAAAATTGATCACACCAAATGTTTCACATTGACTCAGTGTAAATGATTTATTCAGTTTAATTTGTATCTTTTAACTCCATCCAAACTATTTTGTGAAGGTGGAGCAAACTAAATTTTTCGAGTTGTCCTAAATTTTAAAAATCGTTTACTTTATTGGCTTATTATAAATATTTCATTCAGTTTAACCTTAAATACACTGTTGCCCATAAAGCTGGAATAATCTTGTTTTCAGACACAATCCTCTGTTTATTCCTATTAAATGCATCAGTAATCACTTTTGACCAGATGCAATGATTACATTGTGTGTCCCAATTACCCAGGTGAAATGAAATAAATCACATTGCCACAATCATTTCATGGAAAGAGGTAAAAGATATTTTATTCCAACTTTATGTGCAACAGTATATTTAACTGCATGCAAACCATATTTTTTGTTGTACCAAAATGATTATTTTAAGTTGTCTAGTTGTCTATTTGAAATGTATAGCAAATCAAATTGCTTTAAATACATTTTGATCAATGACTATTCAAAACACATTGATTTGCACTGCACATCTATTGTATATCTGTTAATAAAGATGAAGATGAAACTAATGATGTCATCAAGTGCAATGTCTAAACAGCAACCTCTTACGAAAGGGTCTAAAGTCTTGACTCAAGTCGTACTGACTTTGTTTCAATTCAGTTGTCATGTGAATGTTGCTAAACTAACGTCAGGATCAGACTACACAGTTTTTCTGGTGTTTGACCTTTTTGTAATAGGTGTAAATCTAGATTTAGTGATCTAAAACATCCTTTCTGGTCTTGCACTAAACTTAACACCTATAGGAAAAGCATTTTTCATTGTTTTTTAAGGCTTTTGGGAAACATTGTGAGCTAGATCCGCTGATAGTTATTCTAGGAGCAACTAGCTCTTTATTTTCTGTCAATAAATATGACAAAATAACAGGCATGATCACACATAGACCTCAGGTGGTGCACAAGCACCTGCCCCTTTGCCCTCTGCCTAGATAACTGCCCTTTTTGCAAAACATTTCTTTTTCTAATTTCATATTTTCGTTTTTAAATTTGGCCCATGGAATCAGTTCTTATCTAAAATCGTGTTGTAACGTCCGACAACTGCCTTTGAGGTACATTTCTGGAGAAGCACGAGCCCCTGCCCCTCCCTCCTTGGCTTCATCACAGCCACCACAGTTGACGACCTGTGGAGCTGCGTCCATTTCTCACTGCCTTTACTGTGACAACCAGGTAACCATAGTGTTTGCCCTGAGCCTTGGTATTGTTTGTCACTGTTATGAAATGTAACTACTATTAAAACATCTCCTAACCCAGACAATAGCCCTACATTAAGCTTAACAACAAGACTAGGTCAAAATATGCATGGATCTGAATTTATAACCACCTTATAATCGTCTGACAAAATCACCAAACACATAAATTATAGACAAAGACTGATCTGGGAGAAAAGACACTGCAAACACTACATATACACTTTCTTATTTAGTCTCTCACACAGAGCACAGCCTCCGTCTAGATCCACAATAGTTTGGTCTTTATTCACTTAAGCTCCAGAACGTCACAGACTTTTATTAGAGGCAGGTCTTTATGGCTAACTCCCTCTGTTTGATATGTAGAGTTGATCAGAGCTGAAGTTTCACTGGCTATGAAGCCACGTTTTCAGTCATCTTGTTTGCCATGTTAAAGTTACTGCATTAAGTGTTAATACAAAATTCAAAATGCACAAAATTGGTTTTGCTCATTTACCAATAGTAGCATAATGCTCCCTTCAGTACACAGAACACACTTAGCCTAAATGTTACAACTGGACATAAGTTTACATTGTAGTTTTTCTAGGGTAGGCTGGTTGGTTTGTTTGTTGTTTTATTTATTTAGAGAACAGCTTTTTTTGTTTTGTTTAAAGATTTGTTGATAATAACAAACTATATGTGTGAAACAGCTCTAAACAATGCACAGAGCTGCATTGTTTTCTCTGTTGTTGCCTGTTCTTGTGATAAATGTGGAAATAGTCAATGGTAGAGAGGCATTGTAAACTGGTAATTTTGTTTAAATCTGTTTAGTGTCTGAATGTCTGCATGGCCCTGCAAAATGGCCAGAATGGTAACTGCAAAGAAGTTAATTCTACGAATGTGGAAGCTGGACTCTGTAACACATATGATTTGTAGTTAGGGGAAATGGCAAACACACTACTCCTGGAGAAAGATTTTACAATGAAGATGGAGGAGGTGTGTTTGACAAGGTCTGGGACTCTGTACGGAAAGTCTTTCAGGGTAAGAATTAATGTGTTGAATCCAATGTAATGCACCATGCTGTGTGTTCTTTTTCCCTTTTTTCTCTCAAAAGATACTGTAATGTAAATATAATTTTGTTCTTTTCAAAGAAACACTACCTTGCACTTAATTTATCTGTGACTATGGCTACTATTGTTGTGTATGATGTGCTGTGTTTGTGGGATTTTTATTTCATCTTATTCTCCTTTTGAAAATTTGGAATCCTTACAAAACAAAATAAACTGATAAATATACACTCTCCGGCCACTTTATTAGGTACACCTGTTCAACTGCTCGTTGATGGAAATATCTTATAGGCCAATCACATGGCAGCAACTCAATGCATTCAGGCATGTAGACATGATCAAGACGATCTGCTGAAGTTCAAACTGGGCACCAGAATGGGGAAGAAAGGTGATTTAAATGACTTTGAAGGTGGCATCATTGTTGGTGCCAGATGGGCTGGTCTGAGTATTTCAGAAACTGCTGATCTACTGGGATTTTCACACACAACCATCTCTAGGGTTTACAGAGAATAGTCCAACTAGAGGAAATAGCCAGTGAGCGGCAGTTCTCTGGCCGAATATGCTTTGTTGATCCCAGAGGTCAGAGGAGAATGGTCAGACTGGTTCGAGCTGATAGAAAGGCAACAGTAACTCACACAACCACTCATTACAACCAACGTTGGCAGAAGAGCATCTCTGAACGAACAACACGTCGAACACTGAAGCAGAAGATCACACTGGGTGCCTGAAACTGAGATAACAATTCACACAGGCTAACCAACATTGGACAAAAGAAGAATGGAAAAATGTTGCCTGGTCTCATGAGTCTCGATTTCTGCTGCGACATTCAGATGGTAGGATCAGAATTTGGTGCAAACAGCATGAAAGCATGGATCCATCCTGCCTTGTATCAACTGTTCAGGCTGGTGGTGGTGGTGGAACCTTGTTGAATCTATGCCATGAAGAATTAAGGCAGTTCTGAAGGCAAAGGGGGGTCCAACCCGGTACTAGCAAGGTGTACCTAAGTGGCCAAGTGTATAGCCGTATTTCAAGCAGCTCTTGGGACATGTGCTGTGTATTTTTTTTTTATCATAGTTTGCATTCATGTGTTGTACTGTGTGTTGCATTGTGTGCAGTTGCTGTGTGTGCATCCAGTATCAGATCATCAGGTGTGTTTCCAATAACCTGCTCAATGCACAATTTGAAATTACTAACTTAAAATCGAATTTCTATTTTGAAATGAGAAAACCTAAGTTGGGAAACAGCTTGTTTCCCAATTATCATAATTAGAATAAATAGGGAATCAAAAAACAGAAAACAGCCGGATGCATAATTGAGAAAGATTTCCACTTATAATCACATCAAGGAAAATCAGCTAATGGTTTGTTTTGTTGTTTTCTGTTTTGTATTATCAAAACAAAAAACAGGAAATGGGTTGTTTTCTGTTTTTTGTTTCCCTATTTGCAAATAGTAATGGTTTTAGTTTTCTCATTTCAAAATTTGTTGGCCGCCAAGTACACGGACCCTCCTGTTACACGGCCATCCACAACTCCATAGCCTTACTTTTGCTGAAGACCTGGTCTGATGGATCTGGATTTGTGCTGAGGCAGCAGATGGTCGGGTCAGAGTCTGAATCCATGGACCAACCTGCCTTGTGTCAACAATCCAGGCTGGTGGTGGTGGTGTGATGGTGTGGGGAATATTTTCTTTTTAATACTATCAATCATGGTCTGAATGTCTCAGTCTATCTGAGTATTGTTGCTGACCATGTTCATCCTTCATGGCCCCAGTTCACCATCTTCTAATGGCTCCTTCTAGCAGGATCATGCTCCATGTCACAAACTGCTTTCATCAACATGACAGTGAGTTGAGATGTGGTAGAACAGGAGATTGGCAGCTTGTGAAGATGCACTTCTAATTTAGAATTTCATAGGTTCAAATAAAACCTCATTTGTTTCGTTCTATTGTTTTTCTGTTTTCTTCCTGGTTTGTCCAATCCTGTGTTCTTCTTCTAACTTTCATCAAATCCTCCAGATTAAATGACCAGATACATATGATATGATATGATATTCAATAATCCACATTTAATCGTCCTTTTTTTTGGTTGTGACAGAAGTTGTGTTCATTTTCATTAGCTTTTCATGTATAACTCTTCTGTTTACAGATGTTTGAATAAATCTAGGTGGTCGGGGGCAGACTCTGTGGCAGTCTCTATAGGGTTACTTGGGGAGGCTGCTCTAAGGGAAGTGCAGAGAAGTGTGTAAAACTGTAAGACTAGGCCTCCTGGTCTCTGCTCTGAATTGTCATGACTTTCTAATAAACTCAGTCAGATTACTGGAGATGAGAGCAGCTCCATCCAGTGTGGGATGTATGTCGTCTCTTTTAATCAGACCAGGTCTTCCCCAGAAAATCTGTCAACTGTCCTCATCACCCACATCGTTTGCTGGACACCACCTCGACAGTCAGCGATGGGACGATGACATGTGGCTGTACATGTCATCGCTGGTCACATTTGGCAGGGGCCCAGAGAAAACTACAGAGTCCAACATTGTCTTTGCATAAGTTCACACCAACTCCATATCAATCTTTGTGATCACTGATTGGTGTATTCAGGTGTCGTTACCTGAATAACAATCTTACTTTATTTATGCTTATCCTTAGCCAGCAGTTTTAAATATGATTCAGCGTCGCCCACTTTGGCCCCAGGGATGCATTTAACTATGGTCACCGATGTTGCTAACTTCATGTTTCTCAAAATAGAGCTGCCAATGACCAGAGTTTGTCTTACCCACTAAAAAGGGAGATTGATTCCTTTTGCACTTTCTGAGTGGACACACACACGACTGCATTTACAGAGCACACACACAGATGTGAGGTGAGCTGCAAACTGGTAAAACGGGTCCGTCACGTCTCATCTTCAGGTTGGAGCTCCTTTCAGTGTCAGAGCCTCCATGTGAGATGCTTCCATCAGTGACTGTGTGTTTTAAAAACCAATCTCAGGGCTGCAGTTCACTCTGTCATCCCTGAGCTCAGTGTAGCTGCGGTGTTTCTGGTGTAACAGCACTGTGCTGGACAGGTGACAGGTGTGTCTACCGTGTTTGTGCTGGAGTCATTACAACAGGACAAGGGGTGAACATTTATGTGTTCATCCAGGTGTTGTTTTTACATCAATGATGATCAGAGCCAGAGCTGATGAACACCCACATCTACTGCAGAGTCATGTGACCCGGGTGTGAATGTTGATTGTTCCCTTTTCCATTGCCGACAAAAGCCTGATGTTAGTGTGTCTCAGCAGGTTTTTTGACCAGTGGAAAAGGAGCTACAGACAAACAGAGCAAAGGAGCCAACCTGATTAACAGAAGATATTAACATGAAAACGAAAAAAACAGAACAGAATTAAAAGGCTTGGTTGTTTGTTAGAGGTTTAAGTGTAAATATGAGAATTGAAAAATATCAATCGTAGCAGCATTACAATGTTAATTATGATAATGTGAATATAATTTGGCAGGTGGGAGGTGGCAGTGAAAGGTAAATTGATTTTGAATACAAGTTCTTCCTCTTTTGATTTAAATTCAGTTGAAGTCCTCCTTCTTGTGGGTGTGGCCAAATTGTGATTAGAATTTTCATCTCATATATTATTTTAAATACAACTCCAAATGGAGCTGAAAGAGATGTGTGGATATGGTGAGAGAGGCTGAATGTTGTGTTGAAAAGCCTCAGAAACACTGCAGGGTGCGGTGCATCACCTTGCACACGCACGCACACACACACACACACACACACACACACACACACACAGTCCCGTTATGACCAGAATAACCTAATGATCTTGTCATCACTCTTGTTTCAATGATGGAAGGTAGGAGACCATCATTGATCACTCTGCACATGCTCTCTGATGATTAGAGTTCCTATAATGCTGTTTGATGCAGACAGTAATTGATAGGTGCTGACATGATGTGGATTGTGTGAGATGTAATGGAATGAAACTTTTCAGAGTGAAGCTGCAGGTCATCTGTCTTGATCCCCTCTCTCTTTCTCTCTGTGACAGCCATCAGCTCTTCTTTCTCTCTCTCTTTTTTCCAGTCTTTTGTTAGGTAAATGAGGAGAGGTTGACCCCATTCTCATTTTGCAGCCACCCGCTGGCCGATGGAAGACAGAAAGAAATGACGGGCTGAATGAATGAATGAAACAGAGGGAGAGAGCCAATGAATAGTTTTTTTTCTTTTCAACAATGCTTCACTTCTGAATTTGCAGTGTATGAAATTTGTGTGAACCTGTGTGTGTGTGTGTGTATGTGTGTGTGTGTGTGTGTGTATAGTTGCAATATACTCAGTGTTCTGAATACCAGATTCTGTCTGTAACTTCATAGAGACCAAACCGAACTTCACACAATTCCGATGAACTCATGACGTCTGAAATCTTTTGTGAGTGACTTCAGGTACATTCATCCACCACACTGGCGCTGCACGGAGGTGGTCTGGGTGGATGGTCCAGATTCTGGAGTCCAGGTCTGGAGTCTGGACTCCTGTCTGTGGTTAGGGTTAGGCAACAAAGGCACTGATGAATGTCAGGGAAAGATTTGTATTTGTAAGAGCCAATTAAGTAGGTATCCTATTTTTGATAAAATATGCTGTCAAGGCATGTTATTTAGATTCCAAATACTATACAATAGTCAGTGTGTATGTTGAACAGTGCATTATGCTGAGGTTACACTTCTTTTACAATTATTTGTTGTAAAGTATACATTATGCAGTTTTAGTTTAGTTTAGTTTTAGTACGAAATGCTGAGAAGTCTGTCGAGTTTGGATTGTTATAAGTTTTCGACCGTGCTAAATGTGATGGAATTATCACTACGAGGTTAATACAAGTTGGTATTGGACCAGGTTGAGATATACAATTAAATCACCTGCTGTGACGCTCGTATATGGAAATAAACCCTCTTTCAAGTTTTGAAGCCTGAGTGCGAGTACATTGAGTTTTCATGAGAAGGTTGGATTTAATCAGTGGAACAGAAGACTAAGTGGCCTAGGATTTTGGAGTATGGTGAAATGGCCACAGTTTTGTTTAATGTTAATAAACACATTGTTTCTCAAGTCACTGCAGATGTTTTCTATGTTAAACTCCAAAAATCTGAACTTTAACCAAACACTGTGAATACCTAAACATAACCATAAACAGGTTGAATAATGCTATAGTGACGATGAGCCAGACAGTCCACTAATTCAAAACAAAACATTATCGTCACTCCTTTATATACATGATAATAACTTTCTCTGTATAGGTTAGTAACTATAGAGAATACGAGATTAGCATTCAGAGTGGACAGTAGAACAGTAAATACAACACTAGACATATTCTAATCTTAGTCATTTTCTCCTTCATTGCATCTTTCTGTGGTAAAATTCTGAATTCTTTGAGGATTTAAATCAGCATATTTGAATATCTGCTGAAAGGAGCAGAAAACAAAGCTTTTCACCTTCATCCTGCTAAATAAACTCAGTTTATAGCTTATTCTGTTGAACTGGACTCCCTGAGCTGTTCTGGGAGCTGTGGTCCTAAACCCTCTGCTGCTTCGCTAAGATGTGAGGGAGATGACATCCACAGACCGTACAGCTTGCTCCACTGGGCGGATCACCACCTCGCAACGCTGTACCATAGCTGCTGCTCTCTGTCGCTCCCTCCTTCTTTTGCCATCAACCTCCACGTACCTCCCTCCACTCCATGCCCAACATACACCAGACCTCAGGGAAAAACATTCACTCAGTCATAGTAAAAGAAAATGAAAACTGAATGGGATCTCCCCTGGCACATGCTCCATCCCTCCCCCAAGTTTGGTGCAAATCACTTTATTTCTTCTTGATCCTGCTGAAAAATAAATAAACAGACATAGGTGAAGACATAACCTCCTTGCTGGAGGTAATAAAATAAAGATTGTTCACGAGTCCCAAATCTCAAGTCCGAGTCAAGTCTCAAGTTACTGTGTGTGACTTAATGATATTAAATGAATGCGTTAAATACATATTTTTTGGGGGGGGGGTCAGAAAATGGGTGGAGTCCAGGGCTGAGAAATCAATTTTACTGTGCTACATTACAGAGAAATGCTCGCTCTGGTTTTACTCCCCGACATATGTACTTACTGTAACAAACTGACCTGTGTTTACTATGTGTTTCTATATTTGAGGTATTGTGTCCTTAAAGAGTTGCCGTAAGGCAGCAGTTGTTGGTCTTATTTGTGACACGTGTTAGGAAAATAAAGAAGTTGTTGCTGCTGTTCATCGTGCCGCCATAGTCTCATGTCCCGTTTATTATTTTATTACTAAATATGTCCAGTTAGGTGAAGTTACATTATTATCTAACAACCACAAGTAATGACACTTAAGATTGAATTTCTCCTTACGTTAGGGACTTACTTAATGTTGTTCTACAAAATAACTTAAAGGTTTCCTTTGTTAAGGAAAAACGTAAAGGCATTTGCAGATTTTACAGTGTTGAAATTCTACAGTTTCCATGCAGACCGTTTGTCTGCTGCATTAGCACTTGTGAAACTGGTTAGCATCTCATGTTGCCTATAAATCAGCAATCACCTGGTAGCTGGTAGGACAATTCCTTAGTCCCATAGCCCTAACGCTGGGTTACTTCCTGGGTGTTTGTTGTGATGTTGTGGATTCACTTGACACTTGCTAGTTTTACACAGCATTTTTACACTTAAACTAGGTGAGCAAGTAGTCAGCTGCTGCCAGATCTTTCTTTCCAGTCTGTTTTTAATTTCTGACGACAGTTCCAGCCGGGGCAGGCCAACAAAAATGAGGAAAACAGGGACGTCTGGTCACCTGACAGAAAACAGTCTATATAGGTCTTTATTTTCTACATGATTTCCATGCATACATGTTTCATGCTTTTCTACATAGCATGATTAATGTTGACAATTATTTGTTTAATATATTGAATCAACTCGGGAAGGGTTATGATGATATGACATGTTTAGGGCACCCTGGTAGCTGCACCTTCTCACCTTCATGTTTTTCTTCACACACCGACTGAACCTTGATATGTATGTGTGTGACCAATCATGTGATGACAGGCAGAGATCATACCATCAGAATAATAGCTGGCGTGGGGGTCTGACAGTCTGCAGTTCTCAGTGACTGTAGCTGTAGCCCGTGTTGTTTTCATTTTGACACTGGCTGGACGCGCCACGCCAATCAGGCCGCCAGAAATTCCCCCAGCCCTCCCAATGGCCACTGCAGGCATGTTGCACATTAGCTGTACATAAACTGAGTTTCTAGGAGACAGCTTCAGCAGAGCTTGTCACAGATTTTACAAGAGTGTGGAACTTTACTGGAGGGATTCTTTCAAAAGTTATTGACACATTTGATGATGGTGCTGAAGGGCAACACATTACCTCCCAGTGTCGATGTTTATCAATTCTCCAGAAAAGCAGCAATTCTATCACATTCAATCTTTAGCACATCCAGGTCATCACACCTTAAATACTTCTGTACATCAGCGTGCTGCAGTCAGTATTTGACAGGTGTCAAATGACACAACACAATGTGATCTGGCTCGGTGTGTTGTTGTGAACAAGTTGCTCCAAAATTTCCCAAAGGTGTTTAATTGGGCTGAGAGGTGGTGTCTACAGCAACCATAGCAAATGACTCACATCGTTTTCAGTTGGTGGAGCATGGAAGCATTCAAACTGTTGCTCTGCATTTATTACATTTACTTCATTTTTACATGAACTGAAGCTCCTCACCTGGATCTGCAGGATTTTATGTACTGCACTGCTGCCATATGATTGGCTGATTGGATAATAGCACGACAAAGCAGGTGTTCCTAATAAAGTGTCCAGTGAGTGAAGACGTGTAATACTACAGACAATTTACTTTGTTTTTTATCCATTAATTATCAAAAGCTTTAGGTTAGTAATAACTAGAATCAATAAGGTGACTGTAACTACTGCTGCTGACACTTACAGGCCATTTGCACAACAGATGGTGATGAGTTTCAATTTAATAATGTTTAAACACCATCTAACTCTGACACGCTGAAGAGAGAGAGAGAGAGAGAGAGCTGACTGAATGGCTTCAAGTCTGACATCAAGTCGGTGGTCCAGCCAATACCAGCTCCTGATCTCCAGTTGACAGTCCCTGCTGACACACAGGCAGACCTCGAGCTGCCCAGCTCCTGCCCTGAACCCTGATCTGGAGCCTCAACAATCTCCTGCTCAGCCTCTAGAGCAGTCATGGCTCCTCCACCGCCCACCATAATGGTTCTGTCCTCATCCCTGACTCTGTTTGTCTACCTCTGGACCACCCTCCTGGGCTATCTCCCTGAGCCTGTCTGCCATGGGTGTCCTGCTCCGCCTCTGTTCTGTTCTCAGGCCCTCCGTCAGATGGCTTATGATCCACTGATCCCGCCTCAAGACACCCTCCACTCGCCAGGATAGACTCTTGTTTAGCAGGAGTCCTGCTCCTGCTGTCACCAGTTCATTGTGAGTCTGTCTTTTTCTGTTCCCACTGAATTTGCTGCCTGTCTGTGTCCTGTTGTCTTCATCTGCCTGATTATCCAGCCATTTCAGCCTGTAGCCTGTTTTATTTACATTAAAGGTCATTTATTGTGCTATTGTTAGCCTTTGACTCTGAGTTTGGGTCCTCTCTTCTTGTGTTGCTAAAAATGTGACGTAATGAAGGTAAACAGTGTGTGTAATGGCACTGTACTCAGATTGATCAATTTACAGTAGTTGTCCTGCTGCCTGCACGTGCTGCAGGGATTTAATGGACTGAAGGAGAAGCTTTTCATACGCTATGAAGCAGCTGTGGGCAACAAAACACAGTGGGGTCCACTACTGTATGTTAAACATTGTTTTGTTACTGCTGCATATCTGCTCTGGTTTGCTCTTGTTGAACAAATCATCAAAGTGGAGAAGTGACTTTGATGCACAAACAGACACGAGACATCTATTCTCAGTACAAATTCTAAGGCCAGGAACACACTTGGAGCATGGCGTTTGTGTCGTGGCTATGGAACATGTGCATTGCATGATCTGGAGATTCAGCGTCTGGCCTGTTTTGCACGTGTGGCATGTCTCTCTGCAGAAAGAGGCAGAGAAAAGATGTGTTGATGTCATAGTGACATCACACCAGCTACATCACATAAAACTGACTCCTTTCACTATAGTTTCAATGTGTAGACGGAATCTGAATATGACACAGACATGAAAAAATATAAACATGTTTTTAATCATTGTAGCAGCTCCATGTGGAGACAGTGACATTTTAGTGACGTTTTCAGTCAAATATAAATCAGAAGTTAATTTATAATGAAGAGAAATCCAACATTCCAGTGACCTGTAAACTCTATGTAGAGAGACAGAGCTGCAGCAGCAGAGACACAGCTGGTGTGAACACACACACGTGCTTCTCTGCACTTTCAACCAAAACACCAAAAACCTCCCACCTGTTTGCTTCTCTCCCCTCACCTGTGTACCTTGCTCTCTGTGCTAGCCACCAAAGGACCATGCAAAAGGGCGAAGCAAATGTCAAGGTCAGGAAAATTCTGACCGGTCATAGCACTGCATATGCTAGTAGCCCTGCCACCACAAAAACACAGTTCATGTTAGTGTACATGTCAGCCAGCAACACGACAGCCATGTGCTCAGCTCCCCAAGTGTGTGTTCTGTATTCTCCACACACCAACACACATCTCTGATACACAAGCTGAGCTGTTGTCATAGATACTCAAGATACTGGAGGGCTGGAAACTAGAGTTCACTTCAGATCAGGGCTTTTCTAATGGGGCTGTACATTTTTATATACAGAATATATTCAGCTTCAACAAATAAAAAACATGAACTCATACAATAATGTAGAATGTAACAAGCAATGTAATTGAAATAACTTTATTATGGAAACCCTCCCAGACCACTTGAGAAGACAAATACTTTACACTTTGAAATTAGAAACAGATTTACATCCCAGACACAATTTAATGTTCACTTTTTATAAGTTAGCATAGCATTTGTTGTCTTTCCAGTCTTTCAATAGTTGGTTCACTGTTGAATCTCTGGATGTCGGCGCTTTGGAACTAAAACAAACTGAGAGTCTATGCCAGTGAGCAGATCACATCCAGGCCAGAGTTTTTACAATATCAAACACATATCACCAGTCCACATTTTGAAATTCTATACACATCCCAGACCAGGGCTTTTGGACAATTCATTTCAAGTCTCAAGAAGTTCTTCATTTTACATTTCAGTCAACATCTTTGTTTTTGCTACAAAAACACCAACATGATATAAATTAGGAACTGAAAGTAGAGGTAATGTGCCTTCCCACAGGACACTGAGCAGTTTCTTCCTGTCTGGAGTTCATTTAAAGGACGGCCCACCTTCCTGAGCTTCCTGAGAGCAGCTCAGGCTGCAGCGTTTCATTCAGGGTGTCCTCACCTACCGGACTCTGAATGGCAGCAGATGGAGATGATGTGATGATGATGTTCAATCCAGTTGTAGCTGAACTTGTAAAAGTTTACAGTAATATTAAAATCCTTCAGCTGGAAAAGATTCAGACTCCCTCTGTCCTTCTCGTCTCCAGAATGAGCTTTTCATGTTTTCACACAAGCATTAATAAGAGTCATTTCTTCATAGTCATTTGCTGCAGTGCAGTGTGTTTCAGTCAACAGCTGTACAGCTGCTTTGATGTTTCCTTCAGTCCTGTTGCTGCAGTCACTGCTGATGGTCACTGTAGGCAGCAACGATTACTGTCAGAAATGACATCACTGCAGGCGGGGCCAGTACTGTGACATGTCCGCTTCACTTCCTGGAACCTGGACTGGAACTGAGACGCCAGGGGAAATCAGACCTGGTCAAAGGAGAACCGAGAGGTTATTAGATTACAGTTATAACACAGACATGACAGAACAAAATCTAAAGGTGTGCACCGACTGAAGGCAAAGAGAATTTTAGAAGAAATTAAGTTAATGCAAAGACATTTGAAAAAGAGTCCACACAGGATTCAAACTAATCAAACTGTGCAGATGTCATGAAAGAACAATCAATAAAGAATAATCTGATCATTATTGATCAAAGTTTATTTTTAAATGTAATGTTGTAAAAATGGTCTGTTTGCATGTTTTAGCTTTAATCTGGCAGTGGCTCTGCTGCTACAGCTCAGCATCATCCAAACCCACACATCGTTGTCATATGTATGACGGGAGAGTCCAAAGTTTCCAAAAATACAGGCTATGAGAAATAATATAAAAAGATGCAAAATAGATGTAGGCAGTTGCGTAACTTCCTACCTGTTGACGACGTTGCAGAGGATGTCATTGACTGGCTGTTGATGTGTGGCTGCATGTGTGGAGGAGTATATGTGTCATAACTTCTTCCATTTACGGCTGGGCTGGTGGGCAGCATGCAGGAGTAAGAGGTCTGGCTGGATGCCTGGAAACATAAACTCATATAAGACACTGAAACACCCAGAAGTGAACACCCTGATTGGCCCTTCAGTATCAGAGTGTCATCGGCCTCGTTAATGTCAAGCTAATTTCTTTAAAGTTGCAATCAATCAGCAAAGGTCAATGAGCCATATTAGGGTGAAGAGGCATTTTTATTCACAGAAGACTCAGAGGAGGAGTCTGAGACCAGAACCAGAGACTAGCAGACGGATCAGAACAGTCAGCGCAGTTAGCATCTTTTATTTGTTTATGTTGTTTGTTAGCTTGTAACTGGCAGTGGCTGACACAGTGTTAGTGGTTGTGCTAATGATAACTCTCTCTCTCTGTACACAAGGTTTCAGGTGTATTAAGCCCCGCCCCCCCATCCCCACAAGTTGACAGGATTGGTTCCTTAGGTTTGTGACGTATGAAACCCTGGATGTCTGAATCTGTGTTTATGAGACTGTCATTGGTTCACTGCAGTTCAAGGTGGAAACACTCAGTCATGGTGTTGATGATTATTCCACTCATGATATGTCTTGTATTCTATACAAACATCATATGAATGTCAACGAGGTTAAACTCTGGATTTTCATCAGTGTTATGAGCAAGTATTTTACAGCCCTGGGAAGTTGTCATGGCCACAACTGTTTTATCCTGCATCACGACAATCCTGAGGTGATCAGTAGATCCTGAGTGCAGCATCTCAAAGTAATCTACCAGGAATATGTGCTTGGTTGTATTTAATTGGCCAGTGCATTCCCAATATATCACATTCTGCATTCTGTTGTAGCAGAAGTTGAGTCAGGCTCAACATCTTTGTTGGTCAGTCCTGTGACTCATCTAAAACTGTCAGTGACTACAACTCTGACAGAGCTGGGGGTTCAGAGATACTGACACACATAAAGATGCCACCTCTAACTCTTGGTGCTTCCACACAGACTGTGGATTAGTTGTGTATTGCTCTGTCTTACTTGCATCGGCAGGCTGGCGGCCATACTGAAGCTGGGCATGGCTGGTATGCTGTAGCTGTTGGACAGAACTGGATCTGGCCTTCCCAACATGGATCCTGATGAGAAGGACACTGGAGAGATAGAGGAGGTGAAACGGAGAGAACAAGGAGATTTGTACAGTGTCTGGGCGAAATAACTGAACATACAATCTATTAGCGTATCTCCATACAGGAGAGACAGTTAGTCCAAGTGACAAGTGAATCTCAAGTTGTGACCCTCAGAACTCTGCACCTGATTTAAATGGTGGAGCACATAGTCCATTAATTCTAGGGTTAGCTCCTTAGGCCCATATGTCCAGGTAGAGACACCAGGGCTGATAAACAACAATCATATTTGTTTCATTGTTGAATAAAAATATATTTTTCAACTCAAAAAAACTCAAATCATTACAATTAAAACCAGGAGCTATGTGATCAGAGAATGAGGACACATGATTACGTATGTGACCAGACATTTACTACACATGATATGGACACTTCTTACTATAGTCACAACAGGGGTTCACTGCAGACAGCTGACCACAGCCACTGTCACAAAAACCATGCTCTTTATTTCTTTCCTTGTTCTTTCTCATCTTTCTTCTCTGTGTCTGATCACTTGAGACAGTGTTTTTATGATGATCAAGGGAGAGTCTTCATCCATTTATGGCTAACTGTGGGAGTGGAAATGGCTCGTGCACATGCGTCCAATTTCTCAATGAGTGAGATTTATAAAGCAGAACCATGCGAACGCACTGCTTTATAATTCTGATGAAAATAATGCATATCCATATTGCTGGTTTTGTGCATACACAGAGTTTTAGTCATGAAACTACACAGAGTTTTATGCATCTGGCCCCAGGTATTGGTATGGTGCATCCTGGCTTGATGCCACACTTACATTGTACTGGGTTTACTGGAACACTGCAATAGAACAGTCTTTGTTCATGTTATTAGAAACATCTGTTTTTTTCCTGCTGTGACAAGTCAGAATGTGTTCAGTGAAACAGACCTGTGGACAGAGTTGTTATTATGATTGTCAAATGTGTAGGGAAGGCCAGGAATGGTTGTAACATGGGTGTTAAGGAGGAGGTTCAGATCTTTACTACAATGAGTCAGTTGAAACACTTAAAATTTCTCCAAACAGAAACAAGTTCTGAATCACCTGAGTCACTCTATACCTGCTCAGTTTAGTCCTTACTCCACATGTGAGAAAGTAGCTCCCTGTGACAGACACAGACAGTTTAAGAAGAAAAACTCATTTTGAGGTAAGAAAGTTTTTCTTTTTTAATTTATTTTAGTAATAGCAAAATAAACTTAAATCATGTTTATTGTGGGTCTATGTAGATATTTTTCATGCTAGTTGTAAGTGCTAATGTTTTGTCATAATCCTTATGTCATCATGTTTCCTGGACTAATGGGTGAATTGTAACATTTCACTCCTTGTGTTTGAAACTAAACCACAGACATGTTCTGTTTGTGTAGCAGAGATAACAGCTACAGCATTTAACAGCAGACACATGGAACTAATTTGTATTAAACTTTGAATGCACTGGCTTAAAAGAAACAGACAGAAATGTCAAAACTGTTACAACCATCCCCGGTCTCCCCCATATATAATATATGTGTGGCATCAGTACCTGGTGTAGTGGGTTGTGGTAGAGGCTGGTAAACACTGGTGTTGAAGCTGCTGCTGATGGGGATGTGGTTGGAGGAGTTGGACACCTGACGACGTTGGTTCCTCAGCTTCTCCTCTCTTCTCCACTTTGCTCGTCTGTTGGAAAACCAAACCTACACAAGAAAAAAAAGGACACTGGTTGTTATTAGGTAAAAATGTAAGAGGAGAAAAGCTGCAGCCCTCCATGCAACAATACATTCTGATGTTCAGCTGAAGTTTGAATTTGGAGCTAAAAAGATTGCAACTTTGATTCAAGTGAATTTTTAACCAGTAACAAGATAAATCAAAATCACTCTGAGAAACATGCTCTTCATGGCCACAGGAGGAACAGGATGAACCCATCCTCCAACACACACACACACACACACTGACTTGTAAGCCTAAGCAATAAGAAGCTACCTGTATTCTTGCCTCTGGAAGGTCTATTTTGTTGGCAAGGCGTTCTCGGGCAAACACATCTGGATAATGAGTCCTTTCAAATTCTGTAACAAAACCACATTGCGTTATTACATAATAATAACAGCTGATATACATCAGGACAGTCAATATAGAGTCATCTTAATAATGAAGCATATATTTCCAGTATATGTGAGGGGCTGTGCCTTAAACAGACATTTCTCTGCATCAGTTCAGACATTCAATATTCTAATGAAATGGTTTGTCTGAAGAACTGAAAAATGTTTTGCATGTAAGAATAGATGGAGTTGTTATAAATGTTGGTTTAATGTGCATGCCTCAGAGATCTTCACTACAGTTCTCTATCTGTTTCCCATCTTCTTTTCCCATCACAATCAACCGGACAAGAGAACCAATATTTCAGAAACAAACACAGCATTGGATCTCTATATGCCAGACATATGTAACAGGTTTGATATATAATTTTAGATATATATACATTCGAATGATGCGCTGGCAACAAGTGGCAGCAAGTCCTTGTAGCTCGTAGTTTTTTGCAATATTTTTGTATATATTAGTATATTTTTTTCAATTGATGTTTTTTATTCTACGTCGTCGTTCGTCTGACAATGGAGAAATTGATGTACACAAAGGAAGCACTCCTGGCTTTAATGTGTACCAGATATGGAGTTAAACATCCCATACCGGCTGAGCTGAAGAAGCCATTCCGTGGATGCAGGGCCGGGGCTAAGCTAAAGGCTAGGAGATGGAGATATAAGCCTTTTCTACCATCAATCCTCATGGGAAATGTCAACTCCCTGGCTAACAAGAGTGATGAACTGGAGGCACTTGTGAAGAACCAGTGAGCATATCATGAGTGTAGTCTCATGTGTTTCACAGAGACCTGGTTAACGACAACACCCCCGACCGTTGTGTGGATTTACCCAGCTTCACTACAGTACGAGCGGACAGAGATGTCAGAGCAAGTGGGAAGAATAAAGGTGGAGGACTGGTTCTGCTTGTGAACAGTAGATGGTGCAACCAGGTCACATCACAGTGAAGCAGAAGATCTGCTGTCGGCAGTTGGTCTTAGACCGTACTATGTACTGAGGGAGTTCTCTCACATCGTCGCCATTGTTGTTTACATTCAACCACTAGCAGAGCCTGCAGTCGCGTGTGACGTCATTCACGAGACTGTTGCGAGAGTACAGACCCAGCACCCTAATGCATTCATTTCAAATATCAGGGGATTTTAACCATGTCACTCTCACCTCTCACCTGACTGGCTTCACTCAGTATATTGACTGATTGGGATGTCCGTTGGAATCACAGAAAAATGATAAAAGCAAGGACCCTGACCTTGATAGAATGGTTGAATGTACTACGGACTACATTAACTTCTGTATGGACACTGTAATACCAGCAAGGACTGTACACTGCTTTCCAAACAACAAACCCTGGATCACCAGTAACATCAAGACCCTCCTCAACCAGAAAAAGGAGGCCTTCAGGGATGGAGACAGGGAGAAGCTCAGGTGTCTGCAACATGAGCTGAAGAGGAGATTAAAGCAGGCAAAGGAGGACTACAAAAAGAAAGTAGTGGGGAAGCTGCAGCACAACAACACCAGAGAAGTGTGGAAGGAGATGAGGAAAATCACTGGCTATAGAGAGAAGAACAGCCAGGCAACATCAGGTGATGTGGACAAAACCAATGAGTTCAACCTGTTCTACAACAGGTGTGACACAGCCTCACCTGTTCTCTCTCCCACTGCTTCAGCTGCAGCTTCTCCTACAGCATCTCCTCCACAACCTGACACTGCAACTGCAACTCCCTCCACACTGGGGTCAAGTCTCCTGTCCTTTACAGTGGAGGAGGTCAAGAGGCTACGTCCTGGAAAAGCAGCATGCCTGGATGGTGTGTGTCCAAGGCTGTTAAAGGACTGTGCAGCCCAGCTGGCTGAGCCTCTCCAGAAGATCTTCAACTTAAGCCTTCAAACAGGGAGGGTCCTGGTTCTGTGGAAAACATCATGTCTTGTTCCGGTCCCTAAAGTAGGATGACCGGCTGAGATAAATGACTACAGACCCTCACATCACACATCATGAAGACCCTGGAGCGGCTGCTTCTCCACCTTCTGAAGCCACAGGTTGAACATGCACTAGACCTCCTACAGTTCACCTACAAAGAACATATTGGAGTGGATGATGCTGTCCTTTACATGCTCCACTGGGCCCATGCTTACCTGGATGAGCCAGGTGGTTACATGAGGATTATGTTCTTTGATTTTTCAAGTGCATTTAACACCATCCAGTTGGAAGGGATAGGGGTGGATCCCTGCTTTACGTCCTGGATTGTGGATCACCTGACAAGATGACCACAGTACATCAGACTGGATAACTGTGTTTCAGGGACAGTGATGAGCAGCACTGGGGCTCCACAGGGGACTGTTCTGGCTCCATTTCTGTTCACCCTGTATACGGCAGACTTTAAATACAACTCTGAGTCCTGCCACATTCAGAAATACTTGGATGACACAGCTATTGTGGCGCATATCAGGAACGGCATATCAGGAACGAGCAGGAAGAGAAGTACAGGGATCTGACGATGTCTTATAAATACCTAGGTGTGCACCTATACAGTGAACTGGACTGGTCCCTGAACACGGATGCCATCTACCTGAAGGGGCAGAGCCGGCTCTTTATCCTCAGGAGGCTCAGGTCCTTTGACGTCTGCAGTGAAATGCTGCACATGTTTTATCAGTCAGTGGTGGACAGTGTACTCTTTTATGCTGCAGTCTGCTGGGGCAGCAGCATGTCTGACATGAACACAAAGAGACTGGACAAGCTGGTCAAAAAGGCTGGGTCTGTGCTTGGCAGGAGTCTTGACTCACTCAGGACTGTTGTGGAGAGACACATGCAATGTAAGATTGAAGCCATCTTGGACAATACCAACCATCCTCTTCACAACATTCTGGCAGGACAGAGAAGCAGCTACAGGTGCAGCAAACGTCTCATATCACTGCGCTGCAGAACAGAGAGGTTCAGGAGATCCTTTGTTCCCACTGCCATCAGGCTATACAACACCTCAGCCAAAGGAAGTGGACTAATCTAATTATTATTGTTTATTTATTATTCACTGTTTTTACTATTATTATTATTATTACTATTATTAATATTATCAACAATGAGGTAATGGACACATGAATTTCCCCTAGGGGATGAATAAAGTATCTATCTATCTATCTATCTATCTATCTATCTATCTATCTATCTATCTATCTATCTATCTATCTATCTATCTATCTATCTATCTATCTATCTATATATCTATCTATCTATCTGTATGGAAATTTATTATATTTGCACATATTACATTTGCATATGGGCAGGCTTTGAATAAAACTAGGAATCAGTCATGTAGGTGGTGAATGTGTTTCAATTTATATCCTTAGTGTCTGGAGTTGAAATAGTTAACAAGGTTAAAGAGTTTAACAACTACTCATCACATTAACAAGTTGTCTTACATTGTGAATCTGATCTGGCTCAGTCCGGTTTTCGTCACAAACAAAAACTACATTGACATAGAGAACAACGCTGTGCAGCTGACATGTATAAACGTATGAAGTCTTGATGTGTACACAGCTGTATGATGATGAACACACTTACCTTTCTCTAGTGCTTCTATCTGGTCCTGTGTGAAAGACGTTCTGTTTCTCTGCAGTTTTCGCTTCAGCTGAAGTCTCATCTGAGTCTCTTCTGAGTCTTCACCATTGGAGCTGACTGATATGGTGCTCTCCCCCCCCTCTGCCTGAGGACAATCTGCACCGGGGAGGGAAGGGAGTAGTAGTAGAAGAAAAAAGGGAAGAAGGACGGAACAAACAACTTGAATTAGTGTGGTTTCAGACAGTCAGCTGGGGCTGAAGAAGTTTTCACATACAGAGAAAAAAGAAAGAAATACTAAAACTACAAGACAATGTAAGAACATTATACGTAAAAGTTATGCATTCAAAGTAAAGTACATGAAGATGAGGAATCGTTTTTGTTAATAATTATTTGAGCAAAACGTGCAAAAGAATCAAACATAGGTAGTCACATCTAGTAATAATGCATCATGTTCTATGTAGAGGATCAAGTGACTGCAGCCGTCAGATAAACGTAGTGGAGTGAAAAGAATATTTTCCTCCCAGTACCTCAAAACTCTGCCCAAGTATAGTATGTGAGTAAATATATTTTGACTAATTGTATGATCATTTGAATATTAACAATATATTATTAAAATCCCGGTCTGACACTGAAACAGCTTTATTAAAAGTGAATGACAATTTTGATTGTCGTCATTCTGTTCATCAGAGTCAGACAGCGTTTAACTCAGACCGCTCTCTCTCTCTTTACCAGCTCCTCTAAAAGTATGATAAGAAAATAACAGTTGATGCTCCAGCCAGGGTTTAGACAAATACAAAAAGATCACGTCACCCCACTGCTCATGCTCTGACAGACAGAAAGAAAGAAAATGTAAATTTTAATCTCTGGTGTTCATATCTTTTTTCCTGTTGTATGTGCCATTTTAAATGTTATTATTCTTTCATTGTTTTGAGTGAAGCACTGTGGGCTGCAAATTTGCATAAAATGTGCTACACAAATAAAATAATACTAATAATAATGCTATTAATATTACCATTATCAAATTGTTAATATTATTAATATCATTATTAGTAGTAGTAGTAAAGAAGTGTCTGTTTAAGTGTCTTCTAGACCTTTAACTTTTGGCCTTTGGAGTTTACAGCTGCAGCTGTTTTCATTGACAATGTGGAACATCCAGCAGCTAAAGAGCCAGAGATTTTTCTCTGGAAGTGGAGGAGACCAAAAACAGCTAAAAGTCGATTGCATGTTAGATTTACAAACGTGACATAAACATTACTTTTATCATCCTGCATTCATACATCCATATTACTCATACTATTTCACATCTTTTTTGTTCTTGTCTTATCTTTTCATTTTCAACCTCGACTCTATGATTTCACTACTTCTCTTTTTCCATCATATTCTACTTCACTACAATCCAGTGTGTAGTATCCAAATCCATGAAATTAAACCCTGAATGTGAGTCAATGCTGAGTGAAGGTACAGTGAGAGCGGAGATCTCCAACATTTGATCTCTGAGCAGCAGAGAGCTTGAGTCCTGCTCCCTGTGGAATTTATGTTATTTGTGGTGCTAGCCTAATTATTCATTATCCCCAGCAGACAGAGACTGCAAAACAGAATGAAGCCATTGCTCAGTGTCACAGTCAGTCAGGCAGAAAGAGACACAAATGAGAGCAGACGCCCCCCGTTCCTTCCCTTCACACACACACACACACACACACACACACACACACACACACACACACATACACACACACACACACAGGCACAAACATGCTGTAGACGGATGGGGAAGCAGCAGCCGTGCTAGTATAGCATGACTTCGTTTCACTGTTGTAATCCCAAGGTGCTGGAGGAGGAGCAGCATATGAGCAAGCTCCATACAGCAAATGGGGCCCTCAGCCACACACACTGAAGGACAGGGACAGGAAGCTGCTCATGTCAACTATACAATGTGGCCTGTGTCCCGTATAATGGAAATTTGAGTAAATATTGCAAATGCGTAATTCACTGTGGATGCTGCATTAAAAAAAAAATGTAAACGTCAGACACAATGTCACAAATTGTGGTAGAAAATCTTTAGAAAAGTGGGCAGGGCCTATACAGCATTAACTGAGCTTTTATGGTGTGGTAGAGTCAGATCTGCCAACTACAAAAAAACAGTCCCCTGCAGCCCAAGACCTATCTACCCCACAGATCTGTTGGGACACCTTCAAATGAAGGTTGCAAGGATATTGATTCATATGTGCATTGAGCCACACAACTTTTCATTGGAGTAAATAACACATACTAATCCATCCCACAGAGAAATGTAATATATATAACATATATGTCCCTATATTAAGAGTGATGTTGTCATACATGTCACCTGTAAGGGGATATATTATGATCTCATGTATGCATCCTCTGAAATATATGAAGATATAAGTTTATAACATATATGAAATACCCCTAGTACAATGTTTACACATATTAAAATTAACTACATGATGAATTTTTATATGGTATACCAAGTTGCAACCACACATATTAACAATATATTTTTAATTTATATATGCAACTTCATTTTAAAAAATACATGTAAAAAGTCTATATGCTTGTATATGTTTTTATTATCAATTTTAAACATGTTCACATTCTGGGAAAGTGGTGTCTTTTGGAGTCTAATGTAAAATAATATCAACATATACTGACTATACTTAATAACATAACATATATCTACATATGTAGACATAACATATGTCTACAATATAAACATACACACATAAACATACATATTTGTATGGGCTAGACATATATGTCAATATATGGATTTATTCCAATTTCTAATGTTTCATATATAATTTATACATATTTGTTTTTATTTTAGTGTAGATATGTCATATATGGACATTCAATATATGTACATACATTTGTGTATGGGGTGGCCTACAAACAAATCCATGTGTCCTGTGCTGCTCTTGAATGTTATTTGTAAGTTGAGAACACATTATCACATACAAGTGGTTTACTGTTGTTGTTGTTGTTGTTGTTGTTGTTGTTGTTGTTGTTGTTGTTGTTGTTGTTGTTGTTGTTGTTTTTGCTATTGTTGTTGTTGTTGTTTTTGCTATTGTTGTTGTTGTTGTTTTTGTTTTTGCTATTGTTGTTGTTGTTTTTGCTATTGTTGTTACTGGTGGTGGATTTTATTTTTCCAGAATGAACTGTCAAACTCAACAAAACAATCACTTCCATGAGCTCCATTATGTACTTAAACATTTGAGCTGTTATCCAGGTGTTGCTATATGTACATGTAGGTATGACTTGACATTGCTTCACAGAGGTGTGTTTGTCTACTGGGACATGTCCTCAGTGAAAATGGCCTATCTGTATGTTGGTTTGTAGGAGATGAAAGGCACTTGTGTGATTGGTTACTGAAGCTCTGATTCTGTGTTCCGCCCATTAAGAATGTATTCAACCTGGGTCAGACCCTGTTTAGCTACTGTTATCACACCCATGTGTGCTGGTGCTCGGTAGTCACAGTGTGGTGGTAGAGTTAGCAGTAGTCTGAGTTAGTGTTTCACCTGTGGTAGTGAGCGTAGTCCCGGCGTACCACCCTGAGCGTCCTCCCCAGGTGGTTTGTCCATTTAGCATCTTGAGTTTGTCAAACATCCCTTCAGCTCCCACTGTGCCCATTTGCTGCTTGTCACTGGCCAGGTTCCTGAGCACTCGATTTATTGATGAAACCTTCGAACAAGCACAATGGGATTACATGAGAGCAACTATTTGTTGCATATGAAAGGCACTGCACAACCAGTTCGCTCCAATATGAGCTGATTCGTCAAAGTCTTTTATAAGCTCATGTCCTGTCTGCTTGGCTGCTGGATATTTTTTACACATTCAAACTTCACTGGGATGGTAGCAAACATTCACGTGCACTCAAGGATGATGATGATGAAGATTTTGGTATTCAAAGGTCAAAGGTCACTGTGACCTCATATTCGTCCCATTCTTGTGAACACGATATATCAGGAACGCCTGGAGGAAATGTCAAGACATTTGGCACAAACATCAAACATAAAGGACCTCAAGATAGAGAATAAATAGTGTTATCAAACACAGCCCTATTGCAAGGCATCCTGGGAAACGTATTATCTGAACAATTTCAAAAAGCCAGACAAGTTTGGAGCCTTTCCACTCAACCTCGGTGTTTGAAAAGGTTTAAAGATGTATTCTGTTACTTTTGACATATGATTCATGAACTGAGCTAAGTGAGGTTATTCACAACTTTAAAGCTGTGTATATAACAACAGCATCATGTGATTGATTCTGGTAGAAAGTAGAAAAGTGTAAAATAAAGTGTTCATCTGTTTGGTACAGTGTTGACTTTTGATATTAAATGTCTGTGCGTTTCTTAGATTGCATGCGTCTGTGTGCCCCACTCCCCTCCAACTCCTACAGACTATTAGAACCAAGCGCTCCTGTAACCCTGCTGATACATTAGCTATTAAGGTAAGCTTTAAGGATGTGTCGAGAGTTGTGCTTGTCCTGCACAAACCTTTGACTGACATGACCTGGCTGAAGAACAGGAGGGTCTCTTACACTGGGTATGTTGTCGTTGGTGCAGACTCCTTCTGCCAGCAGTCGGTCTCTGATCTCCCACGCAAAGATGGACGGACACTCTCTCTTGTACTGAGCGATCTTTCCCACCACCTCTGGAGTGGCCACCCTGGGTTTACTCCCTCCGATGGCCCGAGGACGGATTGAACCTGTCTCGTAATACCGGCCCAATATTTTACTCACACAGCCGTTAGACACCTGGACCCAAAAACAGCACACATAACATATATTATTTAGATGATCTAGGGAAGGATCAAGACTACAAGTTTGAAAATGAAAAAAATTTGGTGGTGTGAAGTTAGAAAGAAGGTTGGAGGATATAAGGCTTGAGGCTACATTAGGTGTTACTAGCATAACACCAGTATGGTGGGGGCTGCATTGTGGGTAATCTAGGTCAAGGTTTTGACAATGAAGAAAAATGTGTGGAATAAAAATGACAACATTTGTAGTTCAATGAATCAGTTTAGGTACAGTTGATTTTTAAACTGTCCACTGTGAAGCCAACAACATGATAGCAGTGTGATGCTACATCTGTGTTTAAATACTCTTTTTAAAGAAATCATTCAGAACCAGGAAACGAGCAGGTTTCCAGTGTCAGAGTCAGATGATTTGTCAATCTAGTCATCCAGACTTCCTCACTACAAGGCGTGTTGGTGTGACATCACCATCATGTTCTCCTGAAAGTCGACAGTCAGAATCCACACAGGCACCACTGCCTGTCAGTTCAGTGTATACACAGGTCATATGAACACATTTGAGCAAATAACTGAATAAACTGATGTCATTATTTGTCTTAGGTGGACAGTTCTGATGTACAGTGACATAAAAAGTGCATCTGAGTGCTGAAGCACTAACCCTGTCCAGGGACATAGGCTGTGTCCCAAGTCAGGAGCCGCATCCTTCAGAGGCTGCATTTGAAGACTGACTGTGTCAAAGCAGCACAACTAGACCGCCCCATTTTAAAGATTCCTCCAAATGCATCCTTTTCCTAGGCAATGAAGGCAGGTGGATCCCTTTGCCAAGCTTCATTGCGTAATGAAAATAATATGGCAGCAAGCACTGACAGAGAGCCTGAGGATTACACTGTTAATTTAAGTATTGGGTTTCAGCTCAGTTCAACAGCTAATGGCACAACTGTGCCAACTGAGGGCCTTAAAACTTGAAGTTTATATGAAAGAAAGTTTCATGATATCAAGGTTTCTAGGCGCTTTGTGATGCAAAGAAAAAATCCTTTGTAGACCAAATGGTCTCATCTCAGTTTGGCCTTTGTGGTCTACGACAGCTACAAAGGGCCACACCTTCACAGGCCCCGAAGGATGCGGCTGTAGTGTATTCTAACATTTCTACTGTGTGATTCTGTGGATGACTGCCAGTTCCACTGTTAGTGTGAGTGCTGACAGATTCAGCTCTCAACATGATGAATTTACCTGTAATATTCTGGATATGTCACAGGGTCGAGCTCCACTGTGTGCCAACTCCACTATCTTCTGCCTGGTAGAGTCAGGTAAAGGTCTCCCATTCACAAACACACCTCCCAGCTGGTTTACTCCACTGTGACCTGCACACACACACACACACACACAAACACACACACACACACACACACACACACACAGACACACACACACACACACACCACACACACACACGAAGAAAATAAAAAATGTTTTCAGTAATTGGTTTACTAAGCTCTATTTTACTTTAGTTTCTAAAGTAATTCAGTTTAAAGCAGAAAACCAGAGAGGTAATGAAAAGTCTAATGACAATGGACGGAGCAGCCACACTGATCAGGCACATGCATGAGGAGGGGGTGGAGTCAATGGGGACGAGATGAAGATGGGAAAAAGCATCTTAAGCTTCTCTTTAGTCAAAAACATAAAGTTTCTCATGTGTGTTTAACATTTTAATATGTTGTAATCTGGCTTCTTACAACATGAGAAACATGTTAATACAGTGAATTTTACTGGTTATAACAACAATGTTGACTGATGCTTCGATGCCATGGGCCCACCCACTGGCCCGGCCCCTGGCAACACTGAGGTCTACCACTGTGTCAATCAATTCGTCTTTGACTGAGGTAAAACAATATGACCTACAGTCAGACAGTGAACACACCACTTCAAGAAATACGCAGTACAGTGTATATTCATATTGTACTTTACCATTTTTCTTAATACAGATTATGTGTTAATTAATAATGAATATCGAATGTAACTTCATAGACTGAATTTACTGAAATATACATTTAGAAAGAGTTTACTTTATTAATTATCAGGAAAAGGCAGAATCATACAATTCACACCCATATGCAAATGTGATATATATTGAATTTGAATGTATGACATATATGTACATATAAAATAAAAGCACATATGTAAAAATGATATATAAAACCTATTAGAAATTGAAACTATTTCATATATTTAAATTTATGTCCAGCCCATACAAATGTTTATGCTTATATTGTAGACAGTATGTTATGTAAAGCCACTGTCACATGTTTAAAATTAATGAGAAATTAATTTTTTTCAAAAAGTATGTCATTTTAATGAACTTGCATATATTAATCAAATATAATTCATTACCATATATGGTCTCAAAATGTAATATATAAAAATTCATCATATTCTTAATATACATACATATACAAATTTTACAAGGTATTTCATATAGGTTATAAAATTATAAATCCACAGGATGTATATATGTGATAATAATATATCCCCCTATATAGGTGACATATATGGCAACATCACTCTTCATATATATTCAATCTATATTATTTAATATTATATATATTACATTTCTGTATGGGCACACCAACAGCACTGTCCTGTCCATGCTCACCTGTATGGCTTTAGCTTTAATTCTAGTGTCCTTCAAGTTATGATGCCTACATGCTCTGACAGGCCCAGAGGAGGTGTGGCCTGAGAGACCTAACTGAGGGCCAAGGTTCCAAGGACTGAAACATCTCAGACTGAAATGATCATCTCAGGACATTGATCATCTACACGTCTGACAGCTGAGCAATGAAGAGCAAACTGTTCCAACTTCCAGAGGGAGGGAGGAAAATGACTCAGCTGATGACAGGCTCTGCTGTAGGCTTTCATGTGGAGTCTGAAATGCTCTGTCTGCTGATGAGCATGTTGCAGGTCTGACACGTTCCTCTCAGCAGCAGCAGACATCAGTCTGTGCTGTGACACTTTGCAGGTTAAGTCGGGATTTACACTAGATCAATTGTCTATTGTCTGTTAATGGCTCTGTGGGGGAAGCATATTGCAGATTTATAAACCTCTCAACAGGACATTAATAAATCACACACACACACACACACACACACACACACACACACACACACACACACACACACACACACAGGGTGTTAGTGTAGAGTTTTTTCTATGGATGCTCAGTTCAGTCATCATCAGAGGGATGACTACCACAAATATGAATAACAATAATGTGTTTTTTCTGTAAGCAGGCTGAGGAAACACAACAAGACATCTCTGCTTATTACTGAGTCCTATCTTATAAAAAGTGAAACAATATATGTTCATCTTACTGATGATGTGATTAATGAAATGATTAGCTCTACCTTGAGAAATGAAGTTAGCAACAGCGGCGAGTGGCCACCACCGTCACATGTCTTCCTGGGGTCAAAGCATCCTGTTTAAAACTGGGGTAAACATGAATACAGTAAGGCTGTAATTCACTTCAGCAGCACTGAGACCTGATTACACCAACTGGAGATCGTAAAAAATAATGTTAAGTTAGTGTGTACATTGGCTCTGTATAAAATCCTCCCCCTCACCTGCAAAGCCATTAATGGTCACACACCATCGTATCTTAGAGAGCTCATAGTTCCCTATAATCCTAACACAACACTCCACTCTCTAAATGCAGGTCTACTTGTGGTTTCTAGAGTTTCCAAGAGTAGAATGGGAAGCAGAGCCCTCAGCTGTGAGGCTCCACTCCTGTGGAACCAGCTCCCAGTCTGGGTTCAGGAGGCTGACAACCTGTCTACATATAAGATCAAGCTTCAAACAGTCCTCTTTGATAAAGCATAAATATAGTCAGAGTTGGCTCAGGTGAGTCCTTAACCATCCCTTAGGTATGCTGCTATAGGCCTACACTGTGGTCTTGACTTCACTCTGTAAAGTGTCTTGACATAATGTCTGTTGTGATGTGGTGTTAGATAAATAAATAGATTGAACTGAAATTGAAATGAGTTGTTCAATTAAAAGAGAAGACAGACCTGAACTGCGCTGCTTGTTCATTCATTTAGATGCATATAGAGGACAGAGGGTAGGAGCAAAGGGAGGTTCTCTCTGACCCCCACCCCCACCCCTACCTTCACAGTCCACTGGAAACACAGATGGATCACCTGGATCAACACACCTGACACTGTTGTGGCTTTGACCATCTCCTCTGGTTAATCAAATTATAGGAGGAGTCATTGCCCATGTAGAAGCTGCTGTTAACTTTGAGTGTGATGCTGGATTATCTCACCCTCTGATTTTCCCCCACGCTGCCTCACATCATGTTCACTCTGTGTTTTGGGGTCAATTGTTTCGGCGTAGAAATGTTAATCACAGTGTCGTTTCCCAGAGGGGCACGGCCGGGCTTTCCTCTGCTGACACACAATTAATAGACAGACATATGGAGTCAATTTGGCTTTGGTCCCTCTGTGGCACTCACTCACACACACACACACACACACACACACAGCAGGTAGGCCCCTGAGAGCAGCTCAGCAGCTTTCACTTTAAATCAGCTCATTCACACTGAATCTGACTTCAATCAATTTTCACTTTAACCATGTGCTGTTAGCAACAACAAAGTCTTCCAAATGAAACAACAGAACATGTTGTTTGTCCATACACAACGACACACAGCAGAATCACATCACTAAGGTTTAGACATAACACAGCTTGGTCAGGTTTGAAGAAACACTGTTAAAATTATCATTAAGTTTAGTCAACAGTTCCTCCAACCTGAACCACTGCACAGGTCGTTTTATTCAACCCTCTGATATGACCCGGAGCACTGTCTCCTGAAATAGCGCCCCCTACGGCAGCAGATGTACCAGACCTTGGTTGTCATGGTTACAATAATAAACTCACGGACTGTATCGACAGCGGCGTACCTACATTTGACTCCATTGTTACTATAATAACAGTCATGGCTTGGTTAGTTGTAGGAAAACATCATGATTTGGGTCAAAATAAGTACTTCATCAAGATTACACATCTTTGTTGTCATGGTTACAATATAAATTTCCATACTTTACATGGGAATCGAACACTGCTCTTCTGTGTCATATTCATCCATCCACCACAGCCTCCTCCTGACGTGGACTTTGTGTCTCTTTATACTACATCACCGCACTTTTCCCATTGCTCCAGTCATCATTACACACACACACACACACACACACACACACACACACCCAGACTGACACTTATCAGAAGAGACCAGGGGTGGACAGTAACTGGAAATGAGTTAGACCTTAACTAAACCATACCTAAAGTTCATGTTTGAAATTTTAGAAATAAATTAAGATATTTGCTGTGTTTACCACGACCAAACTTCATCACAGACTACAAAAATATATCATCCAACTTGGGAAAGAATGTCATGGTAATGTTTGTTTAATTCCAGATAAACCTTAAAACAGAAGCTTGTAGTTGTTGCAGTTTCTGTGCTTTGGTTGGTCAAATGACTTCATGTCCATGTCAAATGTCTTTGCACCATATTCAATAGTCTTGTTATTCACCAGGTTCTACAATCAGTCAGTCAGTCAGTCAGTCAGTCAGTAACTCAGTCAGTCAGTTGTTTCAGAGTCATCAGGTTGTGAAAATGTGGATCAATACAACAATGTGTTGACATAAAAAATGTACTTTTGAGTATTTTTAAAATCAAGTACTCCAGTACTTTAACTCCAGTAAAGATCTGACTGAACAACTGTCACTTGTATTAGAGTCATATTGGACCAGGAGGATCTGTACTGTGACTCCAGTGATGGAGCGGTGGACTTAGTCCACCTCTAGAAGAGAGTCAGATGTTGAACAGAACATCATCTCTCCTGGAGAACAGTGCCGACTGACTCAAACCACTTTGATTTAAATCCATTCCTAATGAAAACTGTGGCTCATTCATTAATGATGTGTTCACCCTCAGTTCCTCCTCAACACCCCCCAGCCACTCTATTTTCACAGTTTGGAATTAGAATTGATTAAAGTGAAGGTGATGTGATAACAGCAAGCAGTCTGACCTTTAACCCAATGCTACTGTCCAACAGAAAAATGGCTAACATTTTAGATTGTTCAGCATCATCCAGTAACATCCAGGATGAGATGGACACACAGGGTAGAGGCAGTGCATTGT